>NC_139955.1:31465074-31542574 GCF_963454915.1 Gymnoscopelus microlampas
GTATGTGTAACTAACATCTAAACTTTAGACAGAGAAGGATCTTTTCTGGTAGCCATCAGTGGCTGTTTTAGAATCAGGCCCAGCCACAGCAGCTCTTTCTGGATTGTGTTTGGGTATAAGTTTGCCAGATAAAATGCACAATAGACATTAACATTTGTCTAGAATGCAAATTGTATTTACAAATAAATCCTGTCTAAATATATATCAATCAAAATTACATTTGTAACTGCCAAATGTTATTCTGATTAACAAAATGTGTCTCACATGCTGAATTACATCAACACTTGAAATCACATTTCTCTTCCCACGTACCCCTCTTGCATGATTGATGGTATCAGGCACAAAATTCCATCTTCAACTTAGCTCTGCTCCATTCATCTACATGCGCATGCCTCTCTAATGGTGGAGATTCAACAGGTGGGATGATAGAGAAAACAGATGGTAGTTGTTATATTATCTTAACCTTGTACTTTAGACGTTTGTTTCTTGATGTGTAATTAATATATACAGCCTGCGTGTATATGAATGAATGCTTGTGTGTCTCGGGGATAGATAGAGTGAATGGAAGAAAGAATGTGACTGAGAGCTACAGTGGAATGAGAAAAAAAACTAATGGAGACATACAATACAAGGATGACAGCGACCATATGGACCATATATGGGTGGTTCCCGCCAGTGCACACACGAGCACACACACACACGCACGCACGCACGCACGCACGCACACACACACACACACACACACACACACACACACACACAGGAATTTGCACACGCACAAAGGCACTCAAACATGCACAAACACTTTAGGATTGTACAGTATGTACGGATTGTATGCAAACATGCGCACACACACAGCAGACTGTGTTCAGTATATACATTATTTGTGTGTACATAGCTAGCCTATGTGAGTTTTGGGACAGTTTTGAGCCTGTATGGTGGGGCATGGATTGGACAACAGAAAAATGACAAGAGGAAAGGTAGATAAGAGGCAGTCAGGTTTAAATCGGGCCAGAGCTGAGCTCTGCCTCCTTAAATCCCAATTGCACCCTGTCCATCAGTATGACTTGAATTGTATTGTTTATTCTCCAAATAATAGTTATTTAATAGGAAGCATGCATACACGTAAAATATGTATTAGTAATTATTCATAGAGGCACAAATTCAAAACTTTACACCACAACCAATGCAAGAGGTGCTTATTTTGAGCCGACCCACATCCTTACACTGACCTTTACGGTCAAAGTGGCTTATTGTCAGTATCAGCCGAGCAACGAGGGCACCTATCATATAGAGTTATTATTATTGTATCTAGAAACGGACGGCCCCGCCCCCACATATTAATTTCAATGAAGTTGCTCTCCCAGGAACGTCCGCTGGCCTATCGGTCCAGGCGCATACCACATGCTGGTAATCCAGCTTGACAGCGTGTCGCGGGTTCGACTCCTGATCCCGACGACCTTTGCTGTATGTCTCCCCCCCATCTCTCTCCCCATTTCCTGTCAGCCTACTGTCCTGTCCAAATAAAGGCATAAAAAAAAGCCCCAAAAAAATATCTTTAAAAAAAAAGAAGTTGCTCTCCCAGCGAATGAACCACCCGGCAGTACCCTCTTCTTCCGCATTTGCGGAAGACTTGAGCACCAAGCAGCTAGGCGCACTAGGGTTTCAAACGGTAGAAGTAGCGTTTTAAAAGCGGAATTCTTGCAATTCCAGATTTGACCACCAGGCGACGGCAGCTTTCACTGTTCTACCGAGGTTCTGGGGACTTGGCCTATCCCCTTTACAATGCGATAGACCCTGGAAGATGGATTGCTGAGGTGGAGTGCTGTACCTACAGCACCGTCAGCTTCCAGTATACTTAAAGGCCCATTTTATGCCTACATCATGACGTCAGCGTTAGCTGGGGGCAAAACAAAGGAATATTGGATCGGAGGCAAACAGGAAACACCTCAGATTAGTAGCAAAGTTATTTGACAGGCTAGCTACTTACCTAGACTACTGAACATTTTTGCTTGGTTGACAACTCTCACGCTTTTGCCATTATATCAGTATTTCTCCTGTGACTGTGGCATAATGGTTTTCTCTCTGTAAGAGGGGAGTTGTATTGTGTTGTCAATGAAATTTGTGTGATCTGACTATGTATTGCGTATTGTGTGTTGTGATTTTTGGGTCGTGATGGCTGCTTGGTGCAAAAAGAATTTCCGCAAGGACAAATAAAGCATCTATCATCATCATGGTTAATAGGCGATGCAACTGACAGACGCCTCGCTCTTTGTCTCTACCGCTGTGGTCAACAGTGTGTTGCTGTCAAAATCGTTGATAGGCAGTCACTTTCCTTGTTCAATTTATATTTTATATGAATAAAACCAGCATGATCCCCAAAAAGGGAAAGACATCATTAGTTGTGGTACCCAACAAAGTATGTCAGCAAGTAGGCTGTTATGAACAGAATGTTGCAATCCAGAAATAACACTACTACACTACTTTAGATTGAAAAGGTTACTGATGTACAGTAATGTGGAAGACAATTATTGGATTTCTATGACAGAAAATATTTATATAAAGACATATATGTATTTTTAACAAGTTATAGTTATATGTTTGAACATTATTTGGGTTGTTAACTTTGTTTGCTGTTGTAATTTTGAAATGACTAAATGATTTGTGCAGGACATCATGTTTGCATTTATCTGCCTGTAATGGTGTCTAACCTACTGTGCTTCTTTGATAATTAATAACAGTTGCATATTGTAGCCTAATTTATTCACAAGCTGGTGTAATTAAAGTTGTGTCACCCTGAGATTGTGTGTCAGTAGACAGGGGGACAGCCAGGGAACAGTGTCATGTCTGACACTGTTAATATAATGTGCAGTTGTGCACCAGTAGGTGACCAGATGGAACCTAGACCACATAATCCTAATGTCCCCGGTTTGATTCTGTCTGGAGACCAGTGCTGCAAGTCATCATCCCTCTCCAGTTTGCAGTGTCACTCTATTCTCTAAAACAAAAATGTACCCAAAAAATAAAGTAGGGCAGAGTTAACAATTGTGCCTTGTTTGCCTGAAGGACTGAATCCCTCCCCCCATACAATTCTCCACCTCATTCACATCCCTCCATCATGCCCTGGGTTGGCTATAACTGGCTTCCAAAGTTTGCGGGCCCAGGGTAGGCAACCCGGCCTGGTGGAGACCTGTGCTCCGGGAAGTGCACTTTTCTAAAGTATTACTATTATCTAGGAATCTCACTTTGTGCTGTGTGTGTGTGTGTGTGTGTGTGTGTGTGTGTGTGTGTGTGAGTGAGTGAGTGAGTGAGTGAGTGAGTGAGTGAGTGAGTGAGTGAGTGAGTGAGTGAGTGAGTGAGTGAGTGAGTGAGTGAGTGAGTGAGTGAGTGAGTGGAGTGGAGTGGAGTGAGTGAGTGAGTGAGTGAGTGAGTGAGTGAGTGAGTGAGTGAGTGAGTGAGTGAGTGAGTGAGTGAGTGAGTGTGTGTGTGTGTGTGGCTAGTAACTACCAGTCTATACAATACACATGATCAATAGATTACACTCAAAGGCGATGGGGACAGTTGAGAGGAGGCCCGGCAGTGGGAACCAGCAAGGGGCCAAACGCTTAAAGGGGCGGGCGCTTTTTTTCTAGTATAATTAAATTAAATTCAGTTCAGTTTCAAAATGTTATTGTGCTGAATTGGACATTTGGATTGCAGACAATGTTATTGGGGAGAACTGGGTAAGATGAGCCAGTGGGTAAATTGAACCACCCCCTGTATCTATAAAACTAGACAACTGTGTTGTCATGTGACCTATACATTAGAAGGTGCAATGAAATACTGCAGCCAAAATATTGTGGTTTGCAAAACTAGAGAAACTGATTTTGAGTTACTCTATGTCAGGCTGAGAAAGTTTTAAAGTCCAGCTGCAAGTCTTCAAAAACAGCTGTAAATAGATCCAAAACATAGACAGCTGAATAAATGCTGGAGGAAGCTGTAAGCTTAACCTTTTCTAAATGCACACGTGCAACAGCACATAGACACAACAAGCACAACAATATGGAAACGCAACCAACACACACACAAACAAACAAACGCACGTACGCACACAAACATGTGTGATTACACACACACACACACACACACACACACACACACACACACACACACACACACACACACACACACACACACACACACACACACACACACACACACACACACACACACACACACACAGACACATTAATTCCCGCTCAGACTGACATCAGTGATGAGGGATTTACAGTAAATTGTGAATGACATTGACAACAGCTGGTAACTTGTGAACCATGCTAATGACGTGATAAGAATCTCATCAAGGGAACAAGCTGTGGTTTTCAGCTCCGGTCCTGAGACCCCGGAATACTGCTATCTTTCTACTTAAACTGGACTGAAACCAGCAGTACCTAGTGTTGCCATGTCTGCTTATTATAAGCGACTTTGGGCTTGTTTTTCTCAGGCTCGTTTCCTGTAAAGTCGCTTGTAATTAAATATTGGAAGTCGCGTTGTGAGCTTGAAGATCTGCTATTTTCCAAAAGATCGTAAAAGAAATGTTTTAAATCTGGAATGTTTTTGAAACATGGCACTGGTCACTGTGCCATGTGTCAGGGCACAAACTATTTCCAATAACAAATACAAATACGTTAATTTGGGGGATTCTTGATATGAAAATGTTTGAGAACCACTGCTCGAAAATAACATTAGACAAGTCTGACTGACCTGCCCTCGGCACTTCTTTTGGGCTTATTTTCATAGACCTGGTTGCTTGTTTCTCTCGCAAGGTCTGGCAACACCGGCAGTACCACCAGAACCAGAAATGAGAACCACTGATTGAAACAGCTGTTGTGTTGTGTTGCGAGCAGTGTGGTCTACATTACAGTAAGTTGGGTGTTAAGGGGGACATAAAGAAGATATCATTCTGGGAATGTTCTCACCCCACTGCATATCCTCCCTGCCTACACCCACACACATTCTTTGTTTCTCTTTTTCCCTCCATCACAAATGCACGCACATAGCTACTTTTACTACTTAAAACAAATACAAATCTGAGCATTTCTTCCACCAAGGGATAAATGGAAAGACAGATAAGATAGATGGGTGGAGGGATGGTTGGATGGACGAAGCTACGGACAGGTGGATGGATCTGCGAAAGGGTTCAGACTACAGACAGATAATGGATGAATTCACATGTTGGAGTTATGGAGCGGGAGAAGAGATAACAACCTGTGTCCTCTCTCTCTCCCTCTCCTCTCCTCTCTCTCTCTGACCATCACAACCTGAAAATCCCTAACACATGCCAACAGGAAACAGATATTTACCCCAACCAACCCATATACTGCATGTGCTGATCCATACATACAGCAGTACTAGGTCAGCATATTGACTTTGGCCTCAGGGAACATTCCATTACCCCTTCCTCTGTAGTGTCACAAGTTCACAACCACATCGCACAGTAACGGCCCCCTATGGCTACCGAATGTTGACCACTTTACATGACCCTATATCGGACAAGCTGGGATAAACAGCGGCTATATGGAATCTCTGGCAGCAACATCAAAACTACATCTAATCTTGTGGCTTGTTGGGGCACTTGACCCCGGCCCACAATGTATTCAGCAGAATCCTAGGGTCACGGATGTCACTCCACTGAGACATGAAGAGAGAGAGAAGGATCATTCCTTTATTACTCGACTTTCCTTTCTCATAGGCTTACGTGACTAAAGAGGATGCACTGACCGATGACATCCGCTGACTCACTCACAAGGCTGCTTAGCTAGAGCCAACCAGAGCCCACCGTGGGACAATTAACTCAAAATGACCGTATATAATAAATCTGGTATGCATGCTTATGCCAATATGCGGGGTGAGTATGCATGCAAAAGCCATGGTAATTCCATTTACAGTTACATTTTCTCCAGAGAGAGCTGGACAGGGGGATTAGGGGACGAGAGAGGTCAAGAGAAGAGGGAGAGATGACGAGGTAGAGAAACTTGAGTAGAGGAGGGAGATGAGAGGCTGAAGTAAAATGTGATGAGAAGGGTAATAGAGAAGAATGATTAAGGGCAGGAGAGGGGGAGGTGTGAATAGGAGAGGAGAGGGACAAGGTTATAGTTTGCATTTGTCATTAGTTTATATTTTTATTTTTGTTTTAATTTTCAGTTTAGTTTTGATCGTTTTTTGTTTGTTTAGTATACATTTTCAAAAGGCTTAGTTTTAGTTTAGTTTTTATTAGTTTCAGAGTTAGTGTTAGTTATTTTTATAATAGCGATGTGCTATTTTTGCTATCTGAAGATTTTTGACAAAGACTAAAACTAAGGACATTTTCTCTATGCTTTTAGTTCGTTTTGTAAACACATTTTATTTCAGTTAACTAAAATGTTTGTTTGTTTTTCAATTCCAGTTTTTGTTATTTCATTAACAAAAAGTGTAATTAGGGAGGACAGGAGAAGGGAAGAGAGAGAAGAGCAAAGAGAAGCAAAGAGAGTGAAGAGGATGGGTTGCTCAGGGCAGATACCTCCTGCCAAGTCATGCATGTTATTTCACTGACCCCTGGGCATTTAGCAATGTTCCACAAATAGAAAGTTGTTTTCCCTAGAAAGATATGGAAAAACAGAGAGGCGATGATGTTATTTCTTGGTGGTGTATCAGTCAGTGGTTCTCAAAGTGGGGTCCGAGGACCCCCAGGGGTCCTTGAGGGTGTTCCAGGGGGACACCAACAAAATATGGTAAGTTAATATAGCATTAATATCAGTTTAACCACTTTAACCCTATATATAAGGGTTGCATTGTGATTGTGATGCTTGCAAAAAAAAAATATATATATATATATATATATATATATATATATATAATATATTTCCAACATTTTAACAGCACATACAGTATCTTGTATGGGGCCGGGGTCCCTGGCACACAATCTTTTCAGATGGCGGTCCACGGGTAATACATTATACATTTGGGGGTCCTCCTCCACATGAAAACGTTTGAGAACCACTGGTAGCACACCTGCCCCAAAACTACCAGGGCAGGTGTGTAGGGTTTCTAACTATCCTACTATCCTACAAATGAAGAAAACCTGTATACATTTACTGTTACTCTCAGCCTTTGTGATGTACCACTCTCGGTTTGTCTTGATCTATCATTATGGTCTGTCTCTCTCTTCTGTCCCTTTCTGCAGAAGTGCCACTCGTGTCAAATATACCATCTGGATGGGCTGACCACACGTGCACACACACGCACGCATGTTACACGCACGCACGCACACACACGTACAGTACATATGCACGCTCGCACACAGTACACACACTTATGTAAATGGAAATCCTAATAACTATGATAATGTGATTCACAGAGAAAGTCAGCTGCTGTGGCTTTCTTTATTTCTTTTCATAGATAAAACACACATTTTACAGATAGACTGTAAAACATTATCATGAGAAAACTGAAAGTTAATCACTTACGGTAAGTCCTATTCAAAGAAATTCAAAAATAGCTGAAAGGAATTTCTAAAGATTTTCCTCTCTCTTGCTCTTTTCAGCGCTGTTGGTGAAACAACACTGTTGGTGAAACAAGAGAAAGCAATCTTTCTCTTTGTCAGTGCCGTTTTCCCTGCTCTGTGCTGAGTGACGGAAAGGCAAAGTCTCGCTGAAACAGAGACATTTAATCGCGGTATGTATCTGGAGAAGATTGACACATGTTTTAATTGTTTGTAGTTGTGAGTCGGTGGGCTGTTGCAGGCCTGCCCCCTCCTCTTTGTCAGTTGTTTCAACACAGCCTCTGATTCATCCTCTTGGGGCTTGTCTAAATAGGGAGCGTGAAGATGCAAATGACAGACCAAGTGACATGACATTAGTGCCACTGTGGACGACATAACTGTCATCTCTGTTGGTCCCCTCATTTTACCCCTCTGCACCAAACATCTTAATCGAAAATAGCCAAACACGACGTGTTGTGATCTTGTAGTTGAAGAAACAGAAACGTTGCCGAATGTTCGCCTATTATAACATGCCCAGAATAGTGACGCTAGGGTTAATGCGGTTAAAGAGTTTAATTACTTTTCCACATCTTTACCTCCTTCGACTTACTTTGGAGGAGATGAACACCATGATAGGTACCGCACCACAAGGCCCAACATAATCTAATCTGAATCAGTTGTAAACTTTTTCACACCCCCAACCAATTAAATGGTGTAGCCACTATTTTTGGGCAGTCCTGGAGGTGTTGTATTGGCAAGAGTTGGGTAGAAGAAAATAAAAATCACACCCTGTGTGAAGGAAGCGGTGCCTTTGGGGCGGAGCTTAACTCATTTCAGTTCGTCCCTATTGGTGGTCTGAGTCCACTTACCAATTTTGTACTTGGTAGCATGCTGCAAACTGGAATGGTGGCTGTTTAAAGGCCAGCCAATGGGCAGACAGAGGGGGTGGGGCTTAAGTAATTACAGTTTGTCCCTATTGGTGGTTTTAGTCCATGTACAAAATGTGTACTCCCTAGCATGCTGTGAACTTGAGTTATGGCTGTTTAAAGGCCAGCCAATGGGAAGACAGAGGGGGCGGGGCTTCAGCAATTCATGCTCGTCCCTATTGGTGGTCTAAGTCCACATACCAAGTTTGGACTTGGTGGCATGCTGCAAACTGGAGTTATAGCTGTTTAAAATCCCGTGCTCATCCCGTGCTTGGGGGTCCCTGGACCCCTCTTTGATAACTTCAGCAATTCATGCTCGTCCCTATTGGTGGTCTAAGTCCACATACCAAATTTGGACTTGGTGGCATGCTGCAAACTGGAGTTATAGCTGTTTAAAATCCCGTGCTCATCCCGTGCTTACACGGACATAACATACGGGGGGGGGGGGTCCCTGGACCCCGCTTTGATAACTTCAGCAATTCATGCTCGTCCCTGTTGGTGGTCTAAGTCCACATATCAAATTAGGACTTGGTGGCATGCTGTGAACTGGAGTTATAGCTGTTTGAAATCCCGTGCTCTAAACGGGCGGACGGACATAACATCATTGGGGGTCCCTGGACCCCTCTTTGATAAGCAGTGGCACGTGTGGCCAAAGAGAGGAGAGATGGCATAGGCAATGTCCAAGTCCGTGTGTGTGTGTGTGTGTGTGTGTGTGTGTGTGTGTGTGTGTGTGTGTGTGTGTGTGTGTGTGTGTGTGTGTGTGTGTGTGTGTGTGTGTGTGTGTGTGTGTGTGTGTGTGTGTGTGTGTGTTTGTATGCGTTTCTTCTTTGCCGTGAGGCTCATACGGACGGACGGACAAACGGACAAAGTCAAGTGTAGAGCGGTTGGCACCGCTAAAAATACACAGTACTGGTAGACAGTACAGAAGAATACAAAGTGTCAACAAACCATGTGTACAATACACACACACACACACACACACACAGCAGAGTTTAAAGGTCTAATGGTACATGTCTAGCAGCTCATTACCGCTGCTTTCCACCCAACTGAGTATCTGTCTAGTTCAACACATCACACTATATAGCCATTACTGGACAATCGCTGTGTGTGTGTGTGTGTGTGTGTGTGTGTGTGTGTGTGTGTGTGTGTGTGTGTGTGTGTGTGTGTGTGTGTGTGTGTGTGTGTGTGTGTGTGTGTCTATATATATATATATATACATACATACATACATACATACATACATACATACATACATACATACATACATACATGCATACATGCATACATGCATACATACATGCATACATGCATACATGCATACATGCATACATACATACATACATATGTATGGTTTTTAGGGTTATAATTGGACTTGGACTTATAATTGGACTTGTAGGTTAGCAAAACACATAAATGAAAAGGAGAACTTCACCTTTCTCTCATATAACATCACAAGATGTGTGTTAGGCAGGCGTATACCTGCGCACACACGTGTACTTGACTTGCTGTGAGCATGGCAGTGCTGTAAATGAGTTCATGGTGATTATCTCACTGCTGATAAAACTGAACAAACTGTAATGGGGCCCCTGTTTCTTTCATGTTGTGACTGCAGTGTGTATGACTACCTTTGATGATGAAAATAATAGGACATCTCAGTAGGGAGGCATAGTAGTGATGCAGCTTTCTTTACATCTCTAGAGGAATATAGGGTACATTGCCACTTTGACAGCACAGAGGGAGACCTGGCTGAATTGTGCGCGCGTGCGTGCGTGCGTGCGTGCGAGCGAGCGAGCGTGCGTGCGTGCGTGCGCGTGCGTGTGTGCATGCGTGCTGGTGATAGACTGTAAATGTCTACCTATATTTATTAATAGACTGTGTGTGTGTCACTCAAAAGCTTTAATTTTGAATAAACGTGGAGACAACACTGGAGCAGCACAGTGAGCCCTTTTTTTTAAGGTGGTAAGTACACATACAAACTGACATTTCGATGCTACTGCATCGTCATGTGTGTCATGAGTCATGTGATAAGATAGCAGTCATCATGACTCTCTGAGGAAGATGCAGTAGCACCGAAACGTCAGTCTGTATTTGTACTTGCACCTTAATAAAAAAGGCTTATTGTCCGTGCTGCTCCAGTGTGTTCTCTACGTTTATGCTGTGTTGTCCTGCTCCTGTGACGCACCGGACCTGCCTTTGTTTGGCTGAGGCGCGGCAGAACCCCCTTTCTTCTTTAATCTTGTAGTCAGAAGAACAAGTTACTAATTCTCAACTGCATTCCCTACACAGTGCAATTGCTGTTTGCTTTAATGTTTTGAAAATCTCCATAGACCCACGGAGAAAAGTGAACAATTTGCTCAGTGGTACTGTACGTATTTAAAACATGCAGCATTTAATTTACACAAAAAACTTTTTTAAAAGCTTGTATTATGAAAACAAGTGAGAACTAGAAAGGTGCAATTTCTGGAAATTGCAAGTGTGGTTGCCCTGACACAAGTGGTGGGTTGCGGACACCAGGACCCAAGGAGTACGGTGGAAGAAATAGCGTTAGAGGTCCTCCAACATGCCATTCAAATTGTGTGTTGCACGCACATGCACACACACGCACACACGCACAGGTCTGGCCCCAAGCCCTAGGTGGGCACTGAAGAAGACATGATAATGTGAATTCATGCAACCGGGATGGTTTACCAGCTATATACTATAAGCTTGATACTTGAGAAAGAACCAGCCAGTGCTGGACTGAATTCACAGCAGCATGAAGAAAGTGGTCAGCTTCAATGCATTGTCTATCGAGAGGAGCGACCACCGTGGCAGGAGGCAGAGCCAGACAAAAGCAGAGCGTCAAAGTTGACCGGCCAGACAACCAGGAGCGTACTTTGATCTGAAGTAGGCGTGGAATATAAGTGTATTCACTCCACACCAAAAACACATTAAATTACATATTTCAATAACCGATAGCTGCACGGTAAACAGTTTACATGAAGAGGAGGAAACATATTGATATCACATGAGCCAATATAAAAGTCACATCTCTTCGTTGGCTTAGCCCATGCTCTCATCCTATTCTTCAATAGTCAGAACGTAAATTTTATCCAAAGTGCAATTTGAATCTAATCTGCATCACTTAGGCTAACCAAATCAAATGTAGTTTTTGACACCTGTTGAATTTAAACATTTATCATTATATAGCTAAATGGCAATTAAACACAAGGTTTAATTCTTGATTTAGATTACAAAGCCATTCTTCTTCTAAAAAACCCTCAGGACCGGTAGTGTCAAGGTGCAGGGGCAACATCACACACAAGGTGGGCACATAAAGATCTTTGTCTTAACAGAGCACTACATTGTTCAAACAGGAAGGAGTATACCCTTTTTTCATGCTAAATGTTCAGAATGTTGCTTTTGTACTGTACAATGTGTCCCCTGAACAGTGTTTTCTTTATCTTTTTTTCTCTCATGTGCAACAAACAGGTAACAGGATATAGGCCTGTTTTGGAACACACTGTAAATCAATACAACACAAACCAATACAGCACAACACACAGCTAGTTGCCAGTGCCACACAATACAAAACATAGGCTTAATACTGCTAGTTACCAATAGACACAAAGCAACACACACTTAACCATAGACACAATACAACAGGTAGCCTACAGCGCCACAGTGTTCAACTAAAACAAAGCATGTTGTCTACAGTATATGCTTACAATGTGTCACCATAATGTCTATATGATATTATTATTAAATATAGACAATGTGCCACCATAATGTCTATGATATTAAATATATAAAACGTGTCACCATAAATGGTACAGGCACAGCCAGCCTGTGCCAACAAACACACAGTCCATTAGCACTGTCAGACCACAGTATATACAGTACTTAATGCACAGATGTGTCAGCCTCATGAACCTTTTACAAGGCAGCAGTTTTAATAAGTAGCCTCTCAACCTTTTCAGGCACCCCCAAATATCATATTTGAACTGAGGACCCCCCACCATGACAAGCACTTGGAATTGTAGGAGTTGAGGCATTACATTTTGCTTGACTCTGTTCCACAGATAAATATTGTGAAAATAGCAGATCTACAAGCTCACAACGCCTGGCAATAGATCGGCTATTTTCACAACCTCTGACTCTTTCTTATATTATTTGACAATTTGGCCAATGTTTGACTAGTTTTTATAGTGTTTGTAGTTTGTTGACTACTTTTGATGCAATAGTGGTCTTTTTCTTTTCGAGGTATTGAAAGGTCTTAAAAGTCCTTAGAATTGTCACTTCCCTGTCATCTGACACCACAGGTTGAGAACCCCTGCCCCTGGCCTAGAACAGTGGTTCTCAAAGTGGGGCCAACTGGACCCTTACAGGTCTGTAACCGAACTGAACTGAACCAAGGGGACCTGGTTCCATGTGGGTGCTGTCCAGAGTTATATAACTTTGAGGGTTATAGTTTAAATGTACAAAAGAGAACCACTCAGCCAGCGTAAACAGTACACAGGTCAGGTGTGTTAATGATAATGATGATTAGGGTTCCACTCATGTCAAAACAGTCTGCTGGGTGGTGCTGCGCTATTATTAATTAGCATTGGTAACACCTGTGTTCACCATGTTATTTTCTGTCAATATTTGCTGCCTTTAAAAGGTCCAATAAAATAGGAAAACCAGCATAGAAATGTAAACCTTCCATTTCTTACCTTTGTCGTCTTCTTCCTAGCTTCTCCCTAGTTCCTTCTGTCCAACAGTCAGCTTCAAGTTCAGCTGTTTCACGACGTCTGAAGCCCATGACTCATATACAGTATATCTACTTAATTCAAATAGCTAAACAGGCTATTCTTAATTCATGACTCAGAATTTGTATATATATATACAATAATAACTCGGTAGCAATGGTGTTTAACACGTAGCGCGTCAAATTAAGACATACTTGTTACTTGTCTGTCTCCATCAATCCAGTGTTTCTTTTTAAGAAAACATTGAAATGAAAGTAAACATTTTTCATGAAATTCATCTCCTCTTCTGTTCTTCCATTAGGTTTTTCCTATGGGTTTTTCCCCCTTTCATTGTAAGAGCTGCGTCGCCTCTCTGTCGCATCAAACAACTGAAGCCAGGTCGTACGAGGGTGTCGCAAGTCAAAAACAGCGGATCTACAAGCCCACAGCACATCGCGGATCCGCGTGCCAGTGGGCTTGTAGGTCTGATATCTTCGGTGCTCCCTGACCGCGCTCGGAGGGGCGCTCGAGCGTCTGGTCGTTTGTAAATGCCCGCCACAAACAGCCAGCTATAATCTGATTGGACAAACCGCACGTAACAGCTGAGATTATTATAGCCTAACAATACAATGAAAATAAAATAACTAAATTAAATTCAGACATTCTGTGCTGATTCTTATTTGATATTTTTATTCATGTAGACCTATTGTTTATACATTTATTTTATGTAATATTTAGCCTACTTAGGCCTCTTTTTTTGCAGCATAAGTTTCAGTGCTCAATATTTTCTGGAGTAATAATAGGCCTGGCCTACATTAATTATTTCAAATGATTAAGCAGCAGTAGTGGGCAGTAATGAAGTAGCCTACATTTAGTGGTATTTACTTGAATATTTGTATTTTGGATACTTATGACTTTTACACTACATTTCAAAGACAAATATGGTACTTTTAACTCCACTACATTTCTAGGAAGGGAAAAAGTAGCCTACATTGTGAATTAACCATATTGAATAGTGAAAATAGCGGATCTACAAGCTTTTCATTTGTTTGATGAAATTACAATTGCCTTTGAGATACAATGTTTTTGTGCATAAATTGGTTGTTTTATATACTAGATTAAATACAATTCTACAATATTCAAAGAGCAGTGCATATGCCAATAGTGTGGCTGCCAAAACAGGCAATATCTGTTTAATTGCCATATTAAGTGGCATCAATAGGCCTGCACAAAATTTGTAACCAAGACATACAGCCCTTGTGGTTCGTTGGCTCTGGAAGGTCTGTCCTCCCATTCCTAATGAATACTCTTCCTTCCTCCTCATAGATCTCTCACGTTGACAGGGATTTAAAGCAACTTTGTCTTTGTTTCCTCAGTTGGCATAGGTTGTGTACTAAACCTGAATGCACAAAACTGTAAAGATGTACTAAAGATTGAGGGAGTAGGCCTATGCTCTTTACAAAAAGTGAATTCATGATCTAAAAAGCTAATCTAAGTTCATAAAAAAGTAATGTGTAAAAATATGAGTCATAGTATGTGCAGCCACTGGATCCGTCATATTATATGACGGTTCCAGTGGCTATACATGTTATTGAAGCTATTCAACTACTAGGATTCTATTTGATAGGGATTGCTCATATTGGGAATTCTTGTTTTGTAGAATAGAATGTCAAGGATTTTGCATTTTTTATTTTATCCCAAAGAAGTCTGCTGATCTTCTGAAACATTGTATTATATTTGGTCAATGTGCCATATTGTAGTGCAAATCATGTCATAAAAACTGAATGAATACTTATTTCATATTTTCAACCGACTTGTGTCAGCTGAAAATATGTGATCTTAGTTCACACAACAAAGTATAAATTAGCCTTAATGTGTGTTGTTAACTTCCCTTCATCTCCCTTTCATGATGACTGCGGTGAAATCAGAATCAAAGGTTTCACCTGCAATTCACTCAGCTTAATGTTAAGTGCAATTAAATGTCATCAACTGCTCTGACCTCTCTGATATGGGTACATATACTGTAGAAGGCAAAAAGGGGGTGTGGCCATGTTGATGACGTCAGTCTTGTCTAAATATAGGGGAGGATATTAATATGCATGTAAATGGTTATTTAGTGCTACAGTATGTATGTAAAAATAGCAGGGAAAAGTAGGGGAAAACACCTGTCATCCACTGTTACGACCCTTAGTCTAGGGCCTAGACTAAGGGCCTAGACTCTAGGCCTAGGGCCTAGGGGTATAAAGGCCGTAACATAATAACTTAAAGGACACATAATTTAAAACTGAATGTACCTTACAAAAAGGTAAAAAAAAAATGCAAAAATGTTACACAATCACAAATGAACCTAATCTAACAGAACCCAACTGAACTAAACACACTCAAAACATAATACGAAGAATCAAAAGGTGGTGACTGTCTCAATAGGTCTTTCTCAAAGACAAACAAAGGACATGGTTTGGCCTTAGAGACTGAGGGATTGAGCCTCTGCTGCCAAAGTTGACAGTCCTCCTCCAGCAGTAAATGCAAACTGAGGAGGCCAATCAGAGACAGGAAGCAGTTCCCCACAGGCAGGTGCCAATTTGCAATCAGAACCTCTCCAGTCCATTCTCCACCACACCCTCTCTGACTCCACCTCTCCACCTTGCAGAAACAGGAACACAGACTACTACAATACAAAAGGCCAAATAATATATGACTCCATATATACACTGACTATACAAGTAATACAAAATAAATACGGCTGGCCGTAACATCCACTCACAGCCAAACAAATCTTTACTGCAGTGAATGTACATGTGTACAACCTATTAGCAGTTTACACTGGACTGCTGCATATGATGTCAGTGCTGAGAAAAGCAAAATGACTTTTTCCATCTGATGTGATATCATAAACGCAGCGGGTTCACCTCAAAGCTTTTCCAAAACATAGGCAGAAAGCTGTGTTTGGCGATGGTGAATGTGTAATTCTTCTACACCGATGTCCACTTTAAAGCCCAAGAGGCAGAAAAAGCAATTTCACACCGTTTTAGAGATTACTGAAAATGATGCTTCTGAAACATTGGGCCCTCTATTCAACTGCTGTTACAGTGATTTGCGATAATGACTTGACAAAATAGGCCAATAAATCTTGACAGAACAATGCCTCGGTGAAAACAAAGTTACACAACCGTCCTTCCACTTTGTGCTTCTTTATCCAGTTTCCCTGAACCCCTGATCTTCTTTTCTTGAACTGCAGTTTCAGCTTTTTCTGTTTTAGTTCATGAACAATTGAGACATCTTCTTCATATTATGTTGTCAAATCCACTACCTTCTATTGAGCCATGGACTATGTCCTATTAGTCTTTATTATCGTGACCCAATTCCCCTTGGGCATGAAAGTTTTATATCTTGCCTCAGGTTGGTCTGCTGTTTTGGATTTCCTGTTCTAGTTCAGTGGTTCCCAAACGGTGTGCCGATTGCACACTGGTGTGAGACAAATCCAGGTGTGCTTTGGGATTTTGGGATTGCAGTATATAGCCTAGAGCTATACAAAAATGTGTTCATTATTTTTTGTAAATAGGCCTCCTATATCCATGCTTTCTAGTCATTTGCCAATACAGATGCAAATTCTATACCCTATAAAATATATTTGAACTACTTTCAACCTGGCATTCCTATATTGGGCATGTCATTAAAGGCAACAATTTAAAGCATTCTTTTTCCCACAAATTTTCAAAACTAGTGAAAATAGCAGATCTTCAAGCCCACAACATGATGCATTGTTGTGAGCCTGTAGATTGGCTATTTTCACTATGAATGCAGGAGTGCTATGAGATATTGACTTGCCCATTGGTGTGCCTTGGGCACCATAAGTTTGAAAACCACTGCTTCATGCCCGAACGTATGTAACACAGTAGAGGGCCTTAAGTAGGATCAAATCCCCCCATGACAGTCAAATCCTCTGCCTTCACTCCTGTCTCCTTCTATCTCAGTGAAGTAAATTTACTAGATCACTGCTTGCTCTCCAAAAAAAGGAAATGTGGAAAAGTGAGCAAGAAGTTGCTATAAAACTGTCAGGCTGTCAGATGAGTGAGATTGAAAAACACGACTCCACCAGACACTTGACGTTGACTCACTCATCCTCTGACCATCCTGCCCAACTGAAAGTCCTCCCACGTTGGATGAACAACGGTGAGTTTTCCCAAAAGACATGTGATGTGCTCAGAGGTTTGGAATCAAGCCCCGTGCTCGTAAAATATAATTTGGCCTTTCTTTCCTTTTTTTTTTACAGCAACGTCTGGTAAAGTTGCTTTTCCCTAGATAGCTGAGCTGGTGGAAGATGTGATGGGTAGACAAAATCTTTACGTGAACAGGAAATAAGGAAAGAGAGAGGGAGAGAAAAGAAAGAAACACAGGAGGGTGCCTGAGTGGAAATCTTCTGAACTTGCTTTAATAGTAAAGAAGGGCCTGGCCGTGTTCGCTTTATCTGTGCTCCATTTCTCCTCTCCTCTCCTCTCCTCTCCTCTCCTCACCCCACCTCACCTCATCTAACCTCTCTTCTCCTCTCCTCTCCATTCCATATGCATTCCTCTCCTCTGTCCTTTCTCGTCCTCTCCACTTAACTGCCTTCGTCCACAACTCTTTCTTAATTACGTCATGTGTCCCACTTATACTGTCCCACTGGTCTATGTCCAGCTACAGTGTCGTGTTTTCTTTCTGTCTGTGCCATTCTGTCTTTGTTTTCCCTTCTCTGTCCCTATCCTGCTGTCTACCACATCAGCATGTTGACATGTTGGCTGAAAGGCTGCAAGACAAGATGGATGGTGTTTTTCTCTCTCCTCATTTCCCCCTCTGATCCCTCTCATGTAGCTGACCAGCTTCTGTTTTGTCACAGGAATACAATATTCCTGGAATTCAGTGTAAATGAACCACATGCACCCTAGCATCCTTATTCCGGGGCACGTCATAATAGGTGAAATGGTGAAAATAGCCGCTCTACAAGCTCAAAACACGTCGTGTTCTGAGCTTATGGATCGCCTAAGATCTGCGAAGAGATTTGGTGTAGAGGGCAAAGGAGAGGGCCAAGTATAGAGCCCTGAGTCCTCGGTCAACTACCGGTAAGTGTATAGGGTTTAAGTAGTTAAAACAAGGAAATGATGTGTGCGTGCTGTAGGTCTACTCAGCAGACATCAAACTATACTGTTGACTTGCAGTAGCCTACATAAGACATTTTTAAATGTGGTAAATGCAACCACTGTTGCCTTAGACATAATCATCAAAGACCAAATTGCCTCCTTTTATAAATAGCACACGCAATTATGACACATTATAGCACACAAAAGGCAATCCAGCTTCTTTGAGAATTATTGGGACAGAAGACCATACTCTAATTAATCAGGAAACGAAATTGCTGCGCCTTCCAAAGCGATTTTTTTTGGATTTCTTAATTAAACTTAACTGCATGAAGAACATGACTGCAACTTCTCTCTTTGAGCACACAGACGATGTAACAATGTCCGTCCCCCAGATATGATTAATCATGAATAATGTCAGTCACTACATGCCACAGTATTTCCTGGGGTTAATGACGTCCAGGAATATACTGTAGTGCTTTCCTGTAAATCGCTATGCAAACCAGTGTCAAATACCGCCAGACAGGCTCTGACTTGGAACCCTCAAGGGAAGAGAAACAGAGGCCTGCCCAAAAACACCTGGCGGCGGGATCTCCAGGCAGACACCAAGAGACTGGGATGCACCTGGTCGCAGATAGAAAAGAACGCCAGTGACCGAGAACTCTAGATGTCCCTTGTCGACGGCCTATACCCTGGTAAGGGAGTCAGGCATAAGTAAGTAAAGTTTCCTGTAAATCAGCTGTACTAGTACAAGTTCTCAACCAGTTACCTCTTGTCAATTATTTGACATACAAATTACCAGCAATTTTAGATTACATTTAAGAATTAGAATTAGAATTAGCCTAATTGTATAATTTGTTATTTTATTCCAATAATTATTTACTGTTATTTTCTTAATAACTGCAAGCACACTTTCATCTTGTAGCCTGATCCTATTTACACTGCAGGAGTTTGATACACAGTCAAATCATATCAGTGATTAATTTATTTGACCGTGTATCAAACTCCTGCAGTGTAAATAGGATCAGTGTCCAATCATATCCATTTGTAAGTCTGAGAGTGAGTTAAATGAACACGGAGGATCTTGTATGCCTGTCAAAGAGTAGATGCGTCAAATGAAAAGCATCCAAACCAAGCCAATATGGGGATTTATAGGGGATTCATGAGTAAATAGGAAAAGAAAAACACACAATGTTCGCAATTGACCACAACAAGAAATATAACTTACATTGACACAAATTGAATCAAGGGACAATGTAAAGGTCAGAAGAGAGAGAATGTCTATCTTACAAGCCTGATGTCTGTTGCTCAACTGTAAAAACTGTTTTAATGCTGCTATGACTTCATCTGTATCTAAATCCAGGGATGTCTGTCTGTCTGTCTGTCTGTCTGTCTGTGTCCCTTTTATGCTCAAATTTGGAGACAACCAAACTCTCCCAAGTTGGTATACATGGTCAGTTTGGATAGAGGATGATACACCATTAGGTATATATTAGGCTGCAGGACTTTCTGCTGGCTCTTTTCTGGGACATTGTTGTCTCCGCCAGGCCGAAGGCATGGCGAGAGAGTATGTTTTACCCCCGTCCGTCCGTCCGTCCGTCCGTCAGGTCCGTGTGTGTGTGTGTGTGTGTGTGTGTCCATCCGTCCGTGTGTCCGTCTGTGAACAGCTAATCTCCGACATCGTTGGCCCGCTCGCTCCGAAACTGTGCACACACACTCCCTGGATGCCAATAGGGCTGGCAACGTTCGCTTGGGTGGGAGAGTGATTTGGGGGGCGTGGCCAAGATTCACCATGTTGGTTGGGTCACTATCAGTCTACAGACCCATCCAACAGGGTACACTACTATATAGCTTGTACACACAGCGGCACATCCAAAGAATTACATCAACAATGTTAAAAACCAACTGCAAAAACAAACTTTCAAATGTATAAAATGTATAATCATTTGAAAATAGCAGATCTACAAGCTCACAATGCTTGTAGATCGGCTATTTTCAAATGGCCGAAATGTATGGGCTGAAGTGGTTACTGTATGTTTTGTAATAATAATCAAAATCTACAAAGTAACCACTGTAAGTCAACGTCACATGAAGGTGTCTTTTATTTGAAAACAAGGCACATTTACAGGTTACTATAGGTATAAAAAAGGAACCTCATCAGGCTCAAAGAGGAGTAAAATGGTCTCTGCCCATCCATATTATAATGTGATCATTAACAGGTGAGGCAACTGGTGATCTGAGCCATCATCAGGATTCGGTTATATTTAATTTGCATTGAATGAAAGCACTGCATAATGATAGAATGGCCTATGCATTTTAGCCATGTGAAAGAATGCGGTGCTATTTGCATATAATCATTTTATGTAGAAAGACTATGTATTTTATTTGAAAACATGTACAGGTTACTATGTGCATAAAAAGGGAACAGATAAGGTATCTACAGAGCATAACGTCATGTCTGCTTTTACTATGCAGAAGGGTACTATTAAAAATAGTTTCAGAACCACACTGGTGCACAAGTTAGTCAGATCACAGCACGCTCAGACAACTTTGTCAAGGATTGTCATGTCCTCGCCCACTCCTGGTTTATGCTAGCCTGATTATCAGCCTGTTTGGAACCAGGCTAGGTGTATGCGTCAGAGACAGAGTGATGGGTACCCTACCATTTAATATATGGTGCTTGTTGCGTATAGTGCCTATAACCCTCTCTACATAGATCCTGATGTGTGCTATCTTGCGTGTTTCTTCCACGTCTTTTTCTGTCATCTGGGCTGTCAGACAACCAAGCCATGCATCGTCTCTTTGTTACGTCGGGAGACCTGGCTGGCTTCCATGTGGGAATGCGGTGAAAAGTCAGTCTGTTGTCCATTTTAGCCCCTTTATTCTAAACTCCGCTATGGTGAGAATCCGTGGAACCGTTTTCATAAAACAGTTCATTCCCATTTTGGCGAAACACTGCTGAAAGAGCACCAACTAGCAGGCTACTATTAGCGAACCTCCGAGTGAAGGGAGATGTCGACCCCACCGACCGGGGGCGGGGCTAGCCGCAGCCGTGGAGTGACACCAGCCTTGCCTGCCCTATTCACTCTGCCCCAAATTTTTCACATAGCCCTGTTATAGCCACCAGGAGGCCGATTTGTGCAAAACCCATTTACTCCTACAGATTGTATCCAAACGTCATGCAAATCGGTACATATTATCTCTATAGTCATGTGATCAACACGGATCTGTCCGATTTTCCATATTCCATCCTCATTGGCTAAGGTTGGCTTCCAAAGTTTGCAGGATTGGTCCGTTTTGAACAAAATGCCTCAAATCATGAACGCAGCTTGCGATTGCCGTGAAATTTCACACGCACATTCCCACTAGGCCGAGGAAGAAATGGCACCCTTTTCACATTGGCCTGTTATAGCGCCACCAGCAGGTCTAATCTTAGCAAAACACATTTTTGGAACAAAAGCCTCAAATCATGAATGCAGTGTCTGATTGCCGTGAAAAGCCTAAGAAGAAATGACACCCCTTTCACATTGGCCTATTATAGCGCCACCAGGAGGCCACAATAACGTACCTGACCTGGCGGAGACCTGTGCTCCGAGGAGCACTTTTTCTAGTTTCCTCTCTGTTGCACTGATGTGGAACCTCTCTCTTTACCTTTCTCTGCCTCTGACATGCTGGCCTGTTCCTCTGAGAGAGCAATGGCTGGAGTCACTGACAATTGACACAAGATCGATCAATGTGGTACTCAGGGAAACTACATAACTGCACTAATAGAGAGAGGACACTTGAAAAGGTCTTTGAGAGAAAGCAAATCAAATTACAATCACTGGAACAGGGGGGGCATTTGAAATTAGTCTATGATGTTGGCTGTTAGAGGACCATATTGCATATAAGCCTGCTGTCCTTTTTGTAGTTATCCTCTTAATTGTCTAAAAGTGATTATCGTCTTCCATTGATGCAGCCTTATTATGACTGTTGTCAAATAAATGCATTCATTCATATGTAACATATGTTTGTCCCCCAATTGTCTCATTTAGCCAGAGATCAGATCTGGTAGGCGGAGATCTCAGATCGTATGTGAGTCCAGTCCCCCATTCTTTAACAATGAATATTTTTCCCCCAAAACTTTTTTCAACTATTTAGTTCCAGTCCATACTCCATTTGGGGAACCCTCACAATGTTGCTTGAGGAACCCAGTCATAATAGGGCATGAACCCTGCTGGTACCCTTAAAGAGTTTGTGAAATCCTTATGGCCAATGTCCACTGAAAGCAGTTCAGACGTGTGTCTAGATGTTATGTTTGCATCTCACGTGGCGCCCGCCGCCTGACAAGCAGCATTTTTGTTTACCACTCCATAACATCAAGTCGGACATCTTCAGTTACGCATGGAATGTTAATTTGTGAATATTATAAAAATGCTATGTTTAAGCACAAAACATATTTATAATGGAGCACCAAGCACGGAGACACTACATTAATATATACAAACAATGTAGGCCTATTTGCACTCAGGAGTGGACTGGCTACAGGAAATATGGTAGTTCTATTCACAATTATTCAGAAGAGAGAGAGAGAGAGAGAGAGAGAGAGAGAGAGAGAGAGAGAGAGAGAGAGAGAGAGAGAGAGAGAAAGAAAGAGAGAGAGAGAGAGAGAGAGAGAGAGAGAGAGAGAGAGAGAGATTTTCTAAAGCCTAACAATGGAAAATTAAATAGCCAACAGCATTGGGTCAGCACGATCGTTGTCTAGAACTAGTTGCTCACACAGCATGAAGGACAGAAATTACAGTGACAAACTCTTGTTTCATGGGCCGTGATCCATGTAGAATAAAATGTGCTTGATATATATATATTATATCATGCTGTATACCATGACCAGTGTATATTATCTTCTGCTGCACTGTTGTATCGCCCCCGTGTGGTGGTTGTTAGGGACATAAGGAATTCATGAGCTTCCTTGGGATTTAGAAAAATCGGCGTTGAAGCCAGCATTTTTAGGGTGGACGGCAACCAAGAGGCCAACAAAACTGGATGCCCCATGATGATTTACGATACTCTCCCCGTCGGCTACTCGAGCGGCGCAGAGTCGGCAGAAGCAGATTTTGCATTGCTCGGCACAGCACTCGCCTGCCTAACAGCTTGCATGGAGGTGCCTCACAGGGCCTGAGTCTGCTTCTGACGGCGAGTCTGCCTTGTTTCAAATGTTGTAGCGGATGCATCAACCTTTGCTCAAGCAAGTGCACTCGCAGTCACAAAACAACACCAGAACAACATCAGAAAGGCAACGGGGCCAGACAACATCAAATTTGGGTGCTGAGGAGGGTGTGTGCCGTCATTGTCAGCTGCATCACAGGTGGCAACACGAGGGAGCTCGACGACATGAGGGACTTCATGAGGTGAAGCGAGGTGAACTGCCTCCGGCTCAACGCCAGCAAGACCAAGGATATGGTAGTGGATTATCGCAAGAGCAAGAGGACTACACAGAAAAGTATAGACTACCATATAGTATAAAACAGTATAGATTATACAGAACAGTACTATGCAAAACAATACAGGCTGTACACAAATATATAGACAGTACATAACATAACCGTATAGACTACTACAATATAGTGTCCGATAAGCTCTTGTATTAAGTGTTGGGTATAACATAACAACACTTCCGTATTGTTATGTTGTTCATCATTGGCCTTCTGTTCTGAAAATCTGAATATTATAGAATTAACAGACCATGACAGGAGACTGTTATTGTTTTTAATACAGCCTCTGTGTATATATGCTCTGATCCCTGCTTTTGAACTACTTGACCACCAGCAGTGTAGAGGACTCCAAGGTTCACTTGTTGTTTTGTGTGTGTGTGTGTGTGTGTGTGTGTGTGTGTGTGCGTGCGTGCGTGCGTGCGTGCGTGCGTGCGTGCGTGCGTGCGCGCGTGTTCTACTCCTTCCTGTTGTGACTGACTGACAGTGTGACTGAGTTCTTGTTGTCCTAGTCTTCTTCTTCTTTGTCTTGTCCTATGTTTTTGTTTTTGTCTTGCTCTTTCTTTTCTCTTTCTTATACGTGCGCAGTTCAAATCCAGAACCTATGAACCTATGTTATACATTATTTATTTTTAATATACTGTCAAATGTCTCCGACTCATTGTCGTAATTGATCCACACAATAGATTGTACAAGCGAATAGACTGCAGACACTGCAAATCTCTTTTATTGGCAATACACAGTCTCAGATACTCCCTGCACACAAGGAGTGAGCAGGGAATGGGGAACACTTAACGGTTTACGGATGGCAAGCTCCTCTACTGTATATACTCTGGTCAGCAGAGATTAGCTAAAGGCCAGACAAGATGTGGACACAGATTAGAGCAATGGATACAAAGGCTGAATACCAAATCCACTCACTGCAGACCTGGATTGACTTCAAGCAGTTAATTATAACGCTTCATTTCAAATTAACCATGTGGTTCTATAACCTCGTAAAACAAATAGCAAGACAGGCATACCGTACAAGTAGATAAATTAGTGGGAGGGCAGACAGGACAGAAAGCAGATACATTAGTACGGCAGGCAGATAGACCAGCAGGCACTTGGTGAGACAGGCTAGAGTCTACACTGGCAGGAGGACATTCTGGTATACCCAAAAGATACATTTGGTGACCTAAATGGGACCATAAAATGACATTATGAATCAATGAGCCCTGTTGATCACGCTGTCTCTCAAAAAATGTAAAAATAATAGCCTATCGACAAGCTCACAACGTGTTTTGATTTTAAAAATATTTTTAAATAATATATAATTGTATATCTATATTTTTAAAAGATATAGTAAATGTAAAACAGGGGATATTTACTAACGACCCATAAATGGGCCCGACCCATAGTTTAGGAAACACTGCTTGCAGTGTGTACTGTACTGTAAGTATGGCAGGTAGGTAAAGTAACTAGAAGCCAGACTTGCCAACACAGACAAATGCAGTGATGCGGGCTCAACTTAGCTGACCACCCAAAAAGAGGCACTTTGTGGGGTTGTTTTTAATCATGTCTTATCGCTTTATCTCATTAAAGAAGAATTATAAATAGTAAATGAGCCTCATGATACTCCCCACGATGCTTATTAGAGGACAGAAGCTCATTAGAAAACTAAGAGACCATTTATCTCCTGAGCCCTAATAGTTTCCAAGGGTCATTCACTTGAACCACTTCTCCCAAAAAAACACAAAAACAAAACACTTTGTATTGATTCTCCAGCAGCACCCCCTTGCGGCTTGCGCTCATAGTTGATCTCTTCAACTTCCAGATTTATTTGTGTCCCATGGTGGAAGGAAATTGGTTTTGCAGCAAGACATAGATACTAGACGATAAAGTACAAAAAGCTTGTGTGTGTGTGTGTGTGTGTGTGTGTGTGTGTGTGTGTGTGTGTGTGTGTGTGTGCGTGCGTGCGTGCGTGCGTGCGTGCGTGCGTGCGTGCGTGCGTGCGTGCGTGCGTGCGTGCGTGCGTGCAAAATAATATAATAAAAGGACACATACAGCAATAAAGTACTGGGTACAAATACCAAGTGCTGAGTTTCAGCACTTATTTCAGTTATAAGATCAACATATCACCTACATAAATACAACATTGTTATGTAAATACAACTCAGCAGCCTTACATAAACAAACATTGCAGACAATGTTAGCATTAAAAAATACATATCTTATCCAAGTGCGGATGCATTGTGAATCATTTTCACAGCCATCATCTTGCGATTTCAACTTTGCATTACTCTGCCCCACCCTGGCCAACTGCATCCTTGGGTTTTTGTCTTTTACATTTGAGAGATTTTGAGCACTTGTAAAAGGTTCTGTTACAACATTCTGTACATCTACTATAGATCTGTACTTACTTAAGGGCCATTCACACTGAGCACTTTCACTATAAAAATATAGTTTTAAAAATCGTTCTAAGTTCTAAGTCAAGTGGATGGCAGAGTTCACACCAACTATTCAAAAAAAATACAATGGTGAACGATATAGTTGTAGTTATCGTTATAGTGCTCAGTGTGAATGGCACTTTACTTAATGGCAGTAAGCCTCCAGGGATCAATACATTACTGGTCTTGTTTTATCTTGTATTAAACTGACACTGCCTTGTAATGACATCTCTGCAGATGTACCGGGAATTTAACACATGCACTGTGTCAAGAGAGGTTATGTATGCAGACGAGAACGAGGTTTTCGTCATCGTCACTCCAATCCTAGAGGCATCACATCAACAGTGCTCATGTTGAACTCAGCGTGCTGTGTGAGTGACCATCTACAGAGGCCATGCTTTGGATGATATGTGTGACCAGAACTTCTGGTGTGTGTGTGTGTGTGTGTGTGTGTGTGTGTGTGTGTGTGTGTGTGTGTGTGTGTGTGTGTGTGTGTGTGTGTGTGTGTGTGTGTCTGTGTGTGTGTGTGTGTGTGTGTGTGTGTGTGTGTGTGTGTGTGTGTGAGAGCGAGAGATCCATGTCAATTCACACATTTTCAGTCGGCAGCAATGGTTGAAGCAGGTTGTTCTGTGCTGTGATGGTGAGGTGAGTGTCCTTTTGTGTGTGTGTGTGAGTGTGTGCCTGCCTGCATTTGTACACATGCATAGTGTAGCCTATCTGTGACCAAGTAAGTGCTTGACCAAGTGTGTGTGTGTGCGCGTGAGTGCATGCATGCATGCATGCATGCGTGCGTCTCTGTGTGTGGACAAAATCGGTAGAGTAGTAGCAAAAACTGTGTTTTGTTAGAAAACGCAAGGCAGAAACCTTGTCAGGTGGAAATAGGCGTGGCTTATTTGGGGAGTTGCGTAATGATCCAAGGGGAAAATATGTTGATCATATGACCATACATACCATTTCTTCCCTAGCCTAGTTGGAATGTGCGTGCAAAGTTCCATGGCAATCGGAGGCTGCGTTCATGATTTGAGGCATTTTGTTCAAAAAGGGCCACTCCTGCAAATTTTGGCAATCTTAACCAATCAGGATGGAATATGACAAATCGGACAGATCTGTCTTGATCACGTGACTATGGAGATCATGTGTACCGATTGGCATGATGTTTGGACAACGACTGTAGGAGTAGGCTAATGTAAAACAAAATCTACCTCCTGGTGGTGCTATAACAGGCCAATGTGAGAAATTTGTTTTTTACTTGGCCTCTTGGGAGTGTACGTACAAAGTTTCATGCTGATCAGTCCAACAGTGCCGAAGATTAGCTGCTCACAGACGGACGGGTGGACAGGGGCGAAAACATAGTCTCGGCCACGCCTTCGGCCGGTGCAGACAATAAAGTGTATGTAAACCCAATAAGTGTGCAAAAACAGCATACACAGACATAGTGTAGTGAATGCCCATAAAGATATTATTTTAAAAACATTTAAAAATAGTGAACTTAGCCGATCTACTAGCTCACAACGCGTTGCATTGTGACATGTGAGCTTGTAGATCTGCTATTTTCACGACTTTTGTGTGATACTCTTGTAACGTAATGATGAAGTAGGGCATTCATTTACGAAAAAACATAAAAAGTTGAAATATGGAGATACAAGGTTTCTGCCCGACAGCGACGATATAACAGTCAGTATTATGTGGACAACTATAACAATTTTGAGGTACAGTACGTTGTAGGCCAAAAATACTGTATCTTCCCTGTTGATGAGCAGGTATTTACAGGAGGTGCAGTCCGTTGACCAGGCAGTTGGGTCAGTGTACAGAGCTCTGATAGCCTGAGGGGAAAACCTCTTTCAGTGGTGGAAAAAGTGCTGACATGTTTTACTTAAGTACTCATTATGCAGAATGAATACAACTCTTTTGAAAATAGCAGATCTACAAGCTCACAACGTGTCGCATCATTTTAATAATCAAAATCTACAAAGTAAGTATAGACAGTATAGAAACTAAAGTTTTCAAATAATTGTAGTGGAGTAAAAGTACAATATTTGCCTCTGAGATGGAGTAGAAGTAAAAGTATTTTGGAAATACTCCAGTAAAGTAAATATACCTCAAATTTGTACTTAAGTACAATACTTGAGTACATATACTTAGTTACTTTCCACCACTGCTTTCAAGTGTGTTGCTGTGGATAAATGTCTGCTAAATGCCTAAATTGTACAGTAAATTGTAAGTCTCGCTGTGGTGTCCTTGTGGCAGTGCAGGAGTTTGCCTGACCGCAACGGCACAAACAGTCCATTTAGACTAACCGCACCGGCCGCTAAGGCTAGCGTTTGTTGCAATTGTTAGCCCCGAACCTTGCATAATGAGTTCAACTCGTCTGCCAGAGCAGATTAACATCCTATCATGTACTATGGCATGTATACAAAAGCTGAGCAGGCACATCATGACCTCAATTTTAGATCAACATGGCAAAGAGAAAAGATCTAAGTGACTATGAAAGAGGGTTCATTACTGGGGTACAGAGGGTAGGACAAAGACTGAACACACTGTGTTTAATTAGGAACAGGAACTAAAGTGGCATTTGCATTTTGATCTATGGGAAAGACATCAGTAAATAACCCTGAACCCTAATTGCCTCCAATGAGTCCGTCGGCGTAAGCTTGCCACCATTGGTGTGTGAATGTGGGAAGTGAGGACGCTGGCGCTGACTGTTCGCGCGCTTCACCTCCCAATGTATGAATGAATGAACTATTGTAAAGCGCTTTGAGTAAGTTTGAGTACTTGGAAAAGCGCCATAAAAATGCAATTCATCATTATTATTATTAAATAGGTTTGGCAATTGTTGTAGAATTAAGCACACATTCAATGACAGTCATGCTTGTGCATCAGTGTCTGATATATAAGCAAGGTAAAAAAAAAAAGTAAGGAAAAAGGAAGAGCTCTTCCTCAGGTGACTTAGAATGTCAGTGAAGAAAGTGATGAGACTGTCAGCCAGAACAGTCCATGGACAACTGCATAGAGAGGGAGGTAATGGGTTACAGTGCATACTGTCATTACAAAGACATGCACATTTGAGAGTTCAGTGGTGCAAAAACCATAGGCACTGGTGGAAAAAAGTGATAATGGTCAGATGAGTCATCCTTCGACAGATTCTCCACAAGTGGAGCGAGTGCATGTGTGGTGTAAACGGGAGGCATGCGTTAATCCGACAGACCTTTTCTCCGACTATGTGGCATCCGCGTGCGGTTTTGGTTCGGGAATGTTTGACCCCTTCAGTGAGGGGGTCCAGTGACTATGCTGCGGAGGGCATTTCCCAGGCATGGTTTGGGTCCACTTGTCCCCTTAGAGGTAAGGGTAAATACATATCTATCCTGACGGGAGTGGTCTCTTCCAGGATGACAATGCCCGTATCCACAGGGCATGAGGTGTCACTGAATTGTTTGATGAGTATGAAACGGATGTGAATCATATGCTATGGCCTTTGCAGTTACCACTTGTCTACCAAATGAAACACTTGGACTGACGTGTGAGACAGCACTCCCAACCGCCATCATCATAACACCTAACGGGCGGAATATCTTTTGGCAGAATGGTGCTCCATCCCTCCAGGAGCGTCATCTGCCGAGGAGCATTGAAACTGTTCTGGCAGCTCATGGTGGCCCAACACCTTAAAAAGACACTTTATAATTTTTCACCGGTCTGTAACTAACATTTTACAGTAATACCGTGGTGCTGCATAGATGGGGTTTGTCCCATGCAGGCATGATGCATACAAAGGACAATGCGAATGAAAATGCAGAGGCTTAAAGCAAGTTAGACAAATACCGCAAAATATTTTTGGAAGGGCAATTTAGTGCGCTGTTTTCACTCACAAGTTACCTGATGCTGATCTGAAATGTTCTCACCACAACCCTCTGGCACACTATTATGAGCTCAAATGCTGGGTTTTATTTTTCCTCTCTTTACCGCTCTCATTCTTTCTCACCCTCTCTCTCGTCCCATTACTCTTATTCTCTCATTCATCTCTTTTCTCTTGCATCCTATCGATCCCATCTTCCTCTCAATATCTTTTTACGGTTTATCTTTTTTCCATTCCCATTCACTCGCCATATATCTCTTCTTATCGTTCTATGTCATGGCATTTTATTCCACTCTATCATCTTTCTCTTATTATATTGCCACCCTTTGACTCTCTTTTCACTCCATCTCTCTCCTTCTACATTCTATCATTACACCGGTTTTCCATAATCCTCAGTCTCAAGAATTATGAGATGAAAATTAGAGAGAGAGACCCGGGGGACATGATGTGTATATTCATTGAACAAATTTAACAATTGGGTGTGCCACAAATGTCTTCAAATAAACAGACAAATCTGCGACAATTGCTTTATGAGCCAAGGATCACTGTAAATGAATGTATTGTAAAATACTACTGTTGGTTTATAAAGGATTGAATGCTTCAGGGCCAAAATACATGTCTGACAATCACGTTACATCTTGAAACATCCAGACCACTCAGGTCTGCTTCCTGAACGCAGAGTCACAACTAAACACGGAGAAGCAGCATTCAGTTTATATGCACCACATATATGGAACATAACCCTAGAAAACTGCAGGCCTGCTGCTACACGTAGAAGTTGTTATTTTAAATCAAAGCTGGACTGGACTTTTCTGTTTGCCGCTGCCTTTTACTGAGGATCCATTTCCTGTGCTGCACTGTAATTTAATTATTTACAGTGCAAAATGACGTATTTTCAATTATCTTAACTTTTTAATGACTATATTTAAGTTAAATGTGTGTGTGTGTGTGTGTGTGTGTGTGTGTGTGTGTGTGTGTGTGTGTGTGTCTCAGAGCTGTGACAGTATGTAGAAATAAAAAGGCAGTGGATCAATGGAAAAACACAACAAAAAGAATAAACAGATTAAAAAACACCTACTCCACATTTCATTGAGTCACAAGACTTTACTTGAAGTCTGTGTAGATGCAGCAAGATAACTTGCTCAATGATCTGTAAACAAGAGTGGGAGTATTTATGTGTTATTGTGATTAATGTCATTAGGTTGTGTAAATTGGCACGTATATACATAGCACATAATTGCCCAATTCTGATGCCCAGTTCTGATTTACGTGGTAGTCTCCTTCTCCTTCGTCCACCTAGGGAACTTGCCAGATGCATGTGATTAATTGTCACCCATGTGGTCGACTACCAACTTGCAGATATGGACAGTGTCACGGGAACAGATGCAACGACAAGGGTCTCTCTACAAGCTACATCATGTGGTAAATAAAAGACTGCGCTCTCTGGCTGGCAGAGATCCGCGATGAGTTCATTACTGGCCTGGATTTGCTCAAGCAATGGGGAGCCATGGTGGACATTAAACTACAGTATACATGGGCTGAATGACAACATCCCTTCAACGTCAGTGGCAAGAGTAGCAAGTAATATTGCCATTTATCCTTGGGTACAGACTGCGTGTTCCGATACGGCTACTGTCAGTTAAGGCACCACTACGCATACTCAACTGGCAGGTCGAGCTTTTCCCCGAGGCTTGGCCCAAGACCACCTTCTCTATTGGACAAGGGTTATCCTGTTTGGGCTATCCAACTCCATGTTCGAGTGGCTGTGGTCTACCTAGGTCCTAGACAACCTCCTCCTCACTCACTTGATCAGGAAATCAAGGAGGCCCTGGCCAGTCTGTGTGAAGTATTTGAGGCTATTCACCAGGCAGGTCTCCGTCTTCACCCAGCTACCAGAGAGACAGCGTTCCTGGGTCACGTAGTGAGCCAGAAAGGGTTTGCAACTGACCTAAAGTTGCAATGGTAAAAGACTGTCCAGTCCCCCAGAACATTGGAGAGGTGCTTCCAGCTTCCAGCTTCCTGGGCCTGCCATCCTATTATCACCGGTTCATGCAGGACAACGCAGCCACCAGGCCCTTACACTGACCACCAGGTCCTTACACTGAAAGACTGATGGGAACTGCAAAAGCCCCACTGCCCCTGAAACAATCAACAAACACAACCTGCACTGAGAGCAGGACAGCAACGTGGTCCTCAAGTGGGTCTGGAATTGGATCAAAGCCATTCAGTGACCCAAGTGGTCTATAGTAGCACCTTTAGATAAGACAGCAAGGTACTTAGAGTGGTCCAGCCTCTCTGTCATCAATGGATTTCTGTTTCGCAGGTGGCAGAATCAGCTCCTATTGCCTCACTGTCTCTGTCCTACAGTACTCCGGATGGTCCATGCTTGTTGGAGGTGGGCCACCAACAACTTCCAGCCCACTTCTATTTGCTGAACAGCAGGCACAATGTGGAACTAAACATCCACAGGGCCCCACCAGTGGTGGAAAGTAACTAAGAACATTTACTCAAGTACTGTACTTAAGTACACTTTTGAGGATTTTTTTACTTTACTTGAGTATTTCCAATTTTCAATACTTTTACTTCTACTTCTAAAACCAGGACTACCACTCTCCACCCCAGAGTGATGGGCTGGTTGAGAGATTTGAGAGGACCCTGGCCACCCAGCCAATCAACAGTGATTGCTCCTGGTCCTGTGGGCATCCAGGGCCGGAGTGCAGGATCTATGCTGTGCACCGAAGCAGCTCTTATGAGAGCTCCAGCAGCTGCAAGGGACTGAGAGAAACATATGAACTGACCTGGGAAGTGACCGCTGAACCTGGGATCCACCAGAAAGGGGTCTATGAATCCTGTTGCATGGGAATGGTTGCATTTGACAGAGAGTAAAAGCAAAAGGAAGTATTTTATTGTCCCTGGGGCAGGGGAAAGTGCTTGTACAGCTTCACCTAGCATGATGAGCACACAAGGGACCAAGCTGGCCAAGCTGTCAGATGTGGTCTACATGGGTGCAGGTACATGGCCATAAGGTGGTCATAGTAGGCCTATACATCGGAACCGGCTAGCACCTTACCGAACCCTTGCCAGCACAGAAGAGGAGCAGGTGGAGGCAGAAAGCCCCTCCACTACAGATGTGTAGTGCCGCCAAGAGCCGCCAAGCCCTGGGAAAAACAAGAGATCTTCCCCTCTGCACCTCCGGGCTTTGTGCTTGGGTAAGAAGGATTACTGAGACAGTAAAACCCCTTAGGGGCCATGTTGCATTGGCTGAGGGGGGATTTCCCAGCATGCCTCAGGGTGCATTTGTGTCCGATAATGTTCTGTTGTGCTATCATTTGTCATGGGGAATTCGTTGAGGGAATTTGTGCAATTGTGATTTTTTATTGCGTGTGTGTGTGTGTGTGTGTGTGTGTGTGTGTGTGTGTGTGTGTGTGTGTGTGTGTGTGTGTGTGTGTGTGTGTGTGTGTGTGTGTGTGTGTGTGTGTGTGTGTGTGTGTGTGTGTGTGTGTGTGTGTGTGTGATTTTGAGAAACAAAATTATCAATATTGTTGATGTTGACAATCTGTGTTGCAAAAAGCTAAGACTCGAGTCACAGATAAAACTAGCGTTTGTCATAGCATATCGCCTTGTGTGTATGACTGGAATAAAAGCTGAGGTATTGGTCATGAACTGTACCCGACCCGTATGTAGGCGGCAGGCACCTCTAGATGCTGAAGATTAACTTTTTGCACAAAGTTTCTAAGATAATTATGTAACAGTATTGGTATGCCTCTTTAAAGACAGACAAGTCTCTAAAAGTGTCTCTCTCTATACATAACAGGGGAGACAATTCATACAAATAATACGAATAAACATAAAATAAATAAATAAACACTTTTCCAGAAACAGAAAACACACAATCATTGTTCAAGTCATCTGATAAAAAGCACCAAATCCTTGTCCCATGCTCTGTTTTCAGGAATTGTTTAGTGACTCTGAAAGCATTTATTTAATAGGCTAAGCAATAGCAGTCATGTGAAACAGTTAAATGTCACTCGGCTGGAGTCTCATTGTGTCCCTCCAAAATGTTTTGGTGTTCTGTTAATTAGTCATTAATTCAGCATCATTGAATTTCGTTTTTCTGTTTATTCTTGACCTGGTTGAGAGCTCTGTGACTGCACCCTCAAATGCAAAACGCAGCTAGAGGCCGGTCCCATGTGGTGATTGTGTATCAACGGCTGCTTGTGAATCAGAGGTTAATTCCATGCACCTTACCAGCAAATTGGGCAATTTGCAATGTGCCTCTGTTGTAGGTTATGTAAATATGGAGGCTCGAAATGTCACATTTGATGGTGGAAGAAAAATAAATTTAAAAACTTTTGGAGCATGATTCAGTGTGCGGATTCTATTTTTCCTTTATAGGCTGACGTCTGTCCAGCACCTGGCACTTTAGAGAGGATGTACAGTATGTGCGTTTGTTTCACGTTGCGACGTGTTGTGAACTTGTAGATCTGCTTTTTTTGGCCAATGTTCTCCCCAGAATATGGATGCTGGGGTTCAAGTGGACTAGGTACAATACGGTTATCAAGCAGGGTTCATATATGCATAGAATTTCATCATCAACCAACAGAACGATAGAAGTTGCATCATACAGTATACCACTCAATAGACTGTTTGACTTGAGATCAAATAGATGTTCTGAGGCGAGAGGATAAAGGAGCACTTTGGGTTGTGAAATATGAGTTCGATATTGAAGATGTTCTTTGAAAATGTAGAAGACCACACACTGAGACTTTTCAAAAGCTCCCAATCAAGGCTTTATCCTGCCTTGATCCACTATTGGTCCTACAATATTAATCAATTCCTGCAGAAATGATTCACTCTTTTGAAAAGTAAAAAATTATTCTGTTTCAAAACGGGCTGCAATCTGTCTTGGCTTATTGTTACTGTAGCCTTCATCGTTGAGTGTTCCAACATGAGTGTCAGGGAGTATTTATAAAACAGTTGATTGGTACCAGTCGAAGAGCAGGTGTATCAAGTATAGCAGAAAATAAAATAATAGTATTATTTAATGCAAAGGAGTCCCATCACCCGAAGAAACTAACGGTCCCTGCTGACCAAATGAACCTCTGTTGTGTTCACTTTCAGGAAAGTGCTCTTTGCTCCACAATAGTAAACTTCCCTCTCTTTGCCCTCAGTTTGCCATCTCTCTGCTGCCCTAACTAAAGAAAAAACAACTTCCCCCAGAAAAAAGAAAATGCTCTTTACCCCTAAGTGATTTCTGACATGGTGACATGATCATTTTCTCCCAGTGAAAATGTACTCAAGATAATGATAGCACTAAGTGCTTCAAGTGGTCACAATAGGTCAGCTATTGCTGTTTGGGGAAATGTGTTGGTGTGACAAATTAAATCACCACAGTTCATCCCTGTAGTAAAATTAAGGGAGAAAAGCTCTGGCTATGCGAACTAAATGGAGGCTTTGCTGTGTCACAGAGCAGACTCTCACAGAATAATTTTCTCTAAGTTCAGCAGTATACATTCATATTGAAATGTATGTTATGCCAGTCAAACAGAAGGTGCACATTCTGTTGTGACTTGTGACTGGAATATCTTTAATATCTTTTTGTTTATCTGCACAGGAAGATCCTGATATGGGAGAGCGGCCTGTTGACGCCTAGCTATGTAGTTGGGCATGGGCATGGGCATTGGGGTGTATCTTGGGTGGATTGCTATTGTACTGTGGTTAGTTGATTGGAAATGGAAGGGTGGAGTCTGCAGAGTATATAAGGGAAACAGCTCAGTAAGAGTGTACCAGGCTCCCCTGGGGAGAGGTTGACACCCTGCCTCCCCATTAATTTGCGTTGTTTGATTTTTTTTGTTGTATTTTCTTCAGTTGTATATTTTGCCATTTTTGTTGTCCTGGCCTGGATCCAATTAAAATCTTAGTTTTTCCTGTAAGCCTGCCTCCTGGATTTTTTAAATTGTCATGTTTTTACTGACTTTGTGCCGATCTACACTGCCGTTTTCAGACAAGCTGGGTTACCTCCATGTCCTTACAAACATGGTGTCTTCCATATACTTAGACTTTGTATTAGACAAGTGCATACTTGCATAGATGGATAACCATTTCTTTGGGCAATGGGACTCCTCAGGGGTCTATACTAGGCCCCCCTCCTTTTTAGACCAAATCTCTTCTATGAAAGTAGCCGATCAACAAGCTATTTTCAACAAATTGTGCTTGTTTTGTTTAACTCTCAACTTAAAGAATGGTTTTACAAGCATGCTTTACATCTCTAGAAATAGAAATTAAGGCAGGCATGCTGAAAGCGTTCATGATTAAATGCTGCATAGGTTTCTTTTTAAGAAATTAATATTAATGTCATTGATTGGATATTGACACTGTAACTCTTTTGAAGCTCTAGTTTGACTGATTTTATTTCACTGATCATGTCAGCCTTTCACGGTCACTACGCTTACATTGCTTTAAAATGAGTAGCATAAGCAAAAACAAATGTTTTTTCATGTGGAATGTTAACCCCCCAATTCCCTACCCCACTGGGGAATTAGCAAATTCACTAGGGAATGTATCTGGGTCCTTCATGGGAGTTTCTTTCGCTTACTGAATATACAGATCAGCGGTGGTAGCATGTGAGAGTTAATGTAATTTATGGAAAGCTATGTCGCTACGCTTTCTGCTTTCTCTTCTCCCTGTTGGAAGTTGATTGAGCCAGTAGCTCCCATTCAGGCTGATTATGAGGGCAATTATAGATTTGCATACAGAGTGAGGAAGGGGGTCCACACACAGCAGTCTGCATTATATGAGAAGGGCAGGCTTGGGACAGGAACAAGTCCCACCTGGCAACGAACGGAAGAATCCTTCAATCCTGCTGGGTCCATTTTTAAAAATCTGAGTTAAATGAACACTTTTAGGATTTTACTGTGTAGCTGTAGCTGTTGAATAGCCAGCAGCAGCAGAAGACTGCATGGTGATGCTGCTGCTTGTTGTGGTGGACAGATCATGATGGTCATCAGGGAGCTTATTTGCATGGTTCATGGGCTAAAATTACAAAATTGCAGTGGAAATCAGACTTGCCTCTCCCCTCCAGCCTGGCATGGTAGATTCATCTAGTTTCTAGGCTATTTCCCCTCTCCCCGATTGAGCACCCCTCCCTCTGCCCTTCTCATTTAGCACCCCCCCCCCCCCCCCCCCATAAGTACTTCCTTGTCTCTACCACCCTCTCTTCTTCCTGCCTTTCCCTCCCCAAAATCATCCCTTCTTTTTCCACCTCACCTCTCACTATCCAACCAGTCAGTCCCATGAGAGAGTGAGCTCCCTCAGAACACTTCTTAAGGCCTATTTAAACTTCGTTGCTGGAAATAGCTGTTCTACAAACTCACAATGTGTTGCAATACAAACGTGTTGTGAGCTTGTTGATCTACTATTTTTTAAGTATGCTATAATAACAAAGCAGGCTATAAATCAAGCCTTACTAACAGAAGAGAACAGCCTCAAACCACAACATTATTCCTAGACTTTATGACTCCTGACCCCTTGTGGCTCCTTGCACTTTATGGTTGCTAGGCCTATATGACAGCTGTGAGCTGTAGTTTTTATTTACATCATATTTTACAATCTGGCTAATGAGAATTTTGGTTGGTCATTGTTTTGACTGGTTTTACTGTATAGTTATGATATACTTGAATAGTTATTTATCTTGCATGTGGAAATGATTATGTACTGTACACTTTAGCGACAATAAAGCCGGTCAGTTATTTTCCTGCAGAGCACGTATAGCATTGTCCCCCCCAAATTCTGTGGTCAACACTGCTCTCTAGTGGTAACAAAAGGTCACAGCACCCTGATGTAACAGCAAATTGACATTGGGGATTGGCATTTTCTTTTAAACTTGATTTTGTGTGTGTGCTCATTAGTAAATGTATTAATATTCATTTGTGTAACCACCTTTTACCTTTACATTTTTTTTTTAACATTCATACTTTTGTTGAGCACTTTATAGGTAAGTAGTAATAATGATGCATCTTACTGTAAATATTATTAATTAATCATAGGAGGATTGCAGAATATACATTTTGTTGTAAGCCTATATCAGTAGACTGGACGGCAGCTTTTGGACTTCAGTTCAAATGTTTTAAGGATTGCGACTATAGGGAGATCAGATCATTCAGAATACATCAGCTCTTCATGGCACAATAAACAAATACAAAACTATCTGATTAATGTGAAGGCACACACACGCGCACACACACACACACACACACACACACACACACACACACACACACGCACAAGATAAGTATACCCAACTGAACACCTCTCTTCTAGACTAGAGTTCCATTGTTTGTGTGAGTTGTGCATGTGCATTGCTGAAACGATGTGTGTGTGTGTGTGTGTGTGTGTGTGTGTGTGTGTGTGTGTGTGTGTGTGTGTGTGTGTGTGTGTGTGTGTGTGTGTGTGTGTGTGTGTGCCTGAGACGGAACTAAAGCGGGAGGCTGGGTTGGAGCTGAAGCTGGGATCTGCCAGAGGTTCCCATCATTATTACATTCCATCATGTCTAAAATAAATGGCTACATGAACATAAACAGGATTAATCACAATGACACATCACTTCTTGATGTGTTCGCCATGACAAATAACACAACAACAGAACAATAACAGACAAAGATGCACCGAAGCATGTTGGGAAATCAGGAAATCCATCCTTAGCCAACTAACACCTACTGTAGGATGCAACACAGGCCCCACCTACAAGGGTTTCTCTGTCCCTTCTTACTCAGCACCCCTCAGGGAGGGGTCAAACACCCACACCCAGGCTCCTGATAAAGTCCACTCCCACGCCTTTATTTTATGAGCAATAGTTGACTACACTACATTTCTCTTTGCATTGTGTCCCTCCCAAATGTCTGTGTTCTGATATACTTCATCAAGTTCAGCATCACTGAATTTTGTTGGTTTTTAAGCTGGTTGGGGGCAGCAAATTCAACCAGTCCAAATACCTGTTAAAGGAGTAGTTCACCCACAAAATGACTTATTTTCTATCAAGTACACACCCAATGAAGCCTTGAATTAATGGAGATTTTTTTTAGTTTTTGACGCATTCCTAAGTCAATAATTTGATGACCGCAGAAAGATGCTAATGTCTCCGGTAGGAGACTCCACCGGTCATCAAATTATGTACTTAGGAATGTGACAAAAACAAAAAAATCTCCATGAATTTGGGTGATCTACTCCTTTAAGCTCTGCTTCAAATACAGAATGCAGCTAGCAGGCCGTTCCATTCACCAAAATGTGTAATTATTAACTTCTGCTTTAGTAAATCAGATCAGTTAATTCCATGCACCTTACCAGCAAATTGAACTAAAGGTGTGGGGCAATTTGCATAGTGCCTTTGATGTACGTAAATCTGGCCCTCAGAGTTATATCAATATTGGGTATTTTGCTGTGTATAGTCTACACACCAGGCTTTATTTGTTTAAACTGTCCGATACAATATACAACACATTGCATGCGAAGAAACAGGCTGTTGGTTTAGAATGAACAGCTGCCGAGAAACTTAAGTTTAGATTAATGCTAGAAATGAGGGGAAGGAGTGCATACACACACGAGTCGGGAACAGCCCTGCTGTGAGGTCAGGACGTGCTGATCTTTTGTAGTTTTGTGATATTGACAAAGGAGGAGGGGTGGAGTATCATAATGAAGGTCATGGTAAACTGGTCTGTTATCTTCTCTACACCTTCACAAAGAGTCAGACTCAAGTACTGATTCAGTACTTGAGTCTGACTATACTCTTCGTTTATTCTGTCTGTACTTCAGTACTCCATTCAGTACTACTGAATGGAGTACTGAAGTACAGACAGAGCATTCAAATATTGTGGTTTACCTTGAAGCTCCCATCAAGCATAAAGAGAAGGAAAAAGTACTCATCAAACTCAAATTCACACGTCAATTGATTGGCCTTTGGGCGTTCAGGAGTGGAAATAAATGAGATAGTTTTGTTGGATAGGATGTGCAGAAGCACAACAAGGTGCCGGAGATCTCCTGCAGAAGCGACCAGGAATGCATTTACATCACGTCGTTAAGACAGGACATAAGGCTCATACATCGTCCTAATAGAGGATGAGCACAACGCACACAATGCGATAGCATTAAGTACAACACATTTATTTGCTGAGTATGTAGTCATTTACACACGTAACTGTGAAGCACAGATACAAGATATACAATCACTGATACAATCTATTCCTAAAGCATTTTTACAATGTCACACTGTTCCAAAAGATGCCAAGATGGCACTATAACTTCACAGCATTTGGTTATGTTTTAGGACCTGTACAGCAGCATCTGGAGAGACAGATATGGTATGTATAGAGATTTTACAAGCAGATATTTTACTGAAATAAAAACAAAGTAAATAGTTTCTTGTGTAAACAGAAGCTTATCATTTTCACACATTATCATATATTAAAATTGTCTTATGGGTGACATGGGTGGACGTTGAGCACCACAAACGTATCATGCGCATGTATGGAGATTTTCAGGCCACTACTTTAAGTGGCCTGAAAATCGGGTACAACTGGTATTGCCTAACCGGGTGGGGCATGCATTCCCAACTTGCGGCCTGAACATCGGGTACAACTGGTATTACCTAACCGGGTGGGGCATGCATTCCCAACTTGCGGTCATGAACCAAGGCATTAATTAAGCTACTGAGAATACTGTGATGGCTATGAAACTATGATGATTGTCAATCTGTCTGTTAAGGCTTGCCATTTTGAGATGGGACACAAAGTGGATGCAATTATATCCAGTAGATACTGCAGTCGAGTGGGTCCACAGGACAGAAGTACTACAGAATGTACTTCAGTTTACTCTAAGAAGCCCAATAAAGGCCATCATTAAATGCTGGGTGACAGTGCTATTTTCTCTCTGGAATGATTAAACTGGCCAGAGCAGTAAAGCAAGGATGGAAACTGAACCCATAAATCCCCAAGTGCAAAAACAACAGTCTATAATCACTTATATAGTATCCGTTGAAAAAAATGAAAATAAAACTTTGTTAAATTTCAGAGTGCTGGACTACTGTATAAGCATCCCTGAGTAGCAATCTAAGGAAGGTCTAGTCAGAACAAGGTCTTTAAGTGATTGTGGAGGCTTTCGATTTGTCTTACATGAGTTTTAAGTTGTAAATCTGTTGTACATCACCTTGTCTATGCCACCTTTCACTCAGCTGGACAGATGTTGCCTTATTTAAATGTCCTTTACAATCATATGTCTATGGAGCCCTGGAAAAAAAAACACCCAACCTCTCCCTGCTATCTCTGCCTGACCGCCCTGTATCCGCGCACAGCAAGAATCTCAACTGACCGGCCCCACCACACCAGCAACCACAGAGAGCACACAATAAAGCCACAGTGAGTGCACACTGTGTCAGAGTGCCAGAGAAACGGGTATATTCAAGGAAGAGGCAGATTGAGGGTGCAGAAAAAGCAGAGGAGGGTGGTGTCTGTCTGGAGGTTAGCAGAGGGGGTATACAGAGAAGTGTGGTGGCACTGGCTATGTGAGGGTGCCTGAGGGACCGGCAGAGATAGTGGAACACATATCATGCACTTGAATTAAACAAAAAACAATTCATTCACAAATGAAAGGTAATAAAAAGTATGACGTTCACATAAATTATAAGAAAAGGGAACAAAATGTATACCGTTACCCCACAAAATTATGGCTTTTTTGTGCATAAAGTTTGGTTTTATGAAAAGCTATAGGTATCTGAAAAAGCCACTATAATCTAAAAAAGCTAACATACAATACTCAGGCTACTTATGATAAATATATATAAATATATATAGACTGCTTTTGGGAAAAGGCTACAGTCATTTTCCATATAAACCTCTTGAATCCCAATAACAGGATAATGCAAAGTCGCAAACTACTCGAGAGCTACATATTGTCAAACAATAAAAGAAACATCCATGACTGACATCCACCACTTTCGTATTAGCCTCAATTCATGCCAGTAACTCTACTTTGTATGGGACAGAACATCACATGTAACTTTATGATCAGAGTTAGCAGTTTGAGGTTTTCTTTCTTATTGGCAAACACGACTTGAAGGGTATTTTTTTTTCTCTCTCTCAATCGTTAAAGGTTTCATGACATGCTGGTTTACAAACATTAAAAGTCTTTATCATGGTCCTTCAAACGTGTATTAAAAGGTTTTAACTGAAAAAGGTCATTGAAATTAAAGCTGATCAAACTGTGGAACAGCTCCTCCTGATTCCTAAACTGTTACGGTGACTCGGCCGGTTGGTTAGCCAGCTATGATGCAATGTACTATGACGAAATAGCTTTAAAATAAAAGTCATGTTCTATGAGGTAGACTATGTACTTTTGATTGCAAGCAATTAAACTGTCCAACGTCAGACATTCACTCCCAAAGAAAAGGAGGGAGCGAGGGAGGGATAAGACTGTACCAGAAATAGGCTATGAGGTCTGATTCATACCATTCAAAGTTATGTCAATGCAACAATGCAGCAGAATATTGGCTGTCAAGAAATCTCACTAGACAACACAGAGACTAACTTTGCACCTATCATAAACCAGATGGGGACTCTTTCATTGGTGTGTCGCCCAGGTTGCGCCTAAACCTTTAACTTCACATTGACTATGCCTAAACCTAACCTTAACCATAACCTCACAGAAAGTATGCCTAAACCTAACCTCAAAACCCTGTCCACCTGGGCCAAACACCGGGAAAAGAGACTCCTCCAAACCAGATGTATGGTGTAACATTACAGTAGATACATTAACGGAGGCTAACGTCACATCAGCAACTGTCAAATTAAAGCCTAAGTAACACTTCATTGTACAAAAATGTTCAGGTGGGTGGCCAATCTTCAGCCAATCAGGAGAAAGTACCAATTTATCAGCTTCAATTTTAGTGTTCCAGTTCCAATTTTGTCTGCTCCTTTGTTGGTGTCATCACTTCCAAATTCACTTGTTTATCCTGTGTCCTGTGTGAGTTCTCTCTCCTGATTGGATAAAATTGGTAAATGCATGTTCTGTTTAATCAAGAGCTGGAGGGACGGGGAGAACCCTGTTACTGAACAAACACTGTAAACCAATGAGTAGCCTACCATCAGAATATAAAGCAATTTAACACTTCTTTTAACAAAGAAATATCACAAGATAAAGAGATGATATCCACTATTTCGTAAAGAAGTATCCTCTGCTGCTATAAACATGCTTGACAAACACATGTTTACAGCAGTGTGTCTCAATTAGTTGCAAGCAACCCGAACATTGCATTATTGGCATATTTAAAGCAAAATCTGAGAGGAATCGATTGGTAAAGTCTTTGGTTTACATTTACAAACTGGATACCGTTTTTTTCTTGTTAGAAATATTGAATGATGATGAACTAACAACTCACAACTTTTGTGAGTGTCCTTTTTACGATCAATACAGTATCTCATTTCAGAAATGATTCCTTTATGCACAGTAGTACAGTAAGTATAAGCACCACCGGACCCTTGGTGAAGGCACTGCGCTTTGGACACGTTGAGTAAACACGACAAGACATTTTAAAAAGGGGAAGTCCTATTTCACAACACAACTTCCTGACCTGTAGTAGTGTTAAGGTTTTCATTCTTTCTGGCACTCAATTCCTAAAAATGTGATATTTAATGGGACACATTCAAGCTAATTATATCAGAAATTAATAATTTCTCCCAATATTTTATCTGTGGCTGAAGATTTGTCATGTATAGAAATGCTGAATGCTCTTCCTAGGCCATTCATAAATTGAGCAACATTACCCTTTTAAGTAACATTCCATTACGGTGGAACCATTTCACTCGCGTTTTTTGTACACATACCTTCACTCAACCTTAGAAAATAGCTGCTCCGAAGATTCACTGTCCCAACCAACATGAAGCTAACTACCGACAGTAACAATTAGCCTTCGAAATGCAATTGAAGAAAAAAATAAGAAAGACAATATTAAAGACAATAATATATACTTCGTTTTAACAGGTGAAAATGTTCCACCAGGGTCATTATAAGGCACATTAAACAAGACTGGATGTGTTTGGAATCTGTGAGATAGACTCCACCTATACGTAAACATCAACAGTACGTGTCACACTCTCCATTGGCAGAGGAGAGGCTTTGGGCATAGCGAATGGCATCTGTGATGGTGAAGAACACCATTTTTCTTTCTCTAATTTCTTTCTTTTCTTCCTCTCCTCCTTTTGTCTCAGGGAAGTACCCCCCCCTCTCCAGTGAGTCCAGTACCGAGATACTGCACCGGGCCAGCAGAACTCGGACACCGACTTCTTTGTAGTCCTTACGGACTTCTTTCAGGGCATTGACACCTGCAGTGTCGAGGAACAGCACCGGGCCGCAGTCGATCACCACGCTGTGAAAGCCTCCGGAAGTGTCCTTCTCGTGCATGAGGTTTAGGGTCACCCCCGCCTCAGGGTTAATCTCTTTACCCATGTCCCCTGTCTCTTCCACCCTCCCCATTGTTGCCGCCTCTTTCAGTTTTTCCTGTTTCTTCTTCCTCTTCTCCAACTTCCTCCGCCAGGCCTTCTCTTTCACAGGGTCAAGCCCCAGGCGCCGGTAAAGTGCTGCTTTGAAGAGACTCTGGTTGGCGTAGTAGATTGGCGCCTCGTATCGGAAAACCGCAACACCCGGCTGCCTGCGCAGTCCACGGTATGTCTCAAGGTCCTCGTACACTTCCCTGCTCTCCTCGCAGGCTCCTGCCTGACCCAGCTCCACCGCGCGGGCTCGCTGGGTACGGCCCAGAATGGAAAATGCAGACACCAACACGCCCACCAGGAGACCCAGCTCTGTGTTGACCAGTGCCGAGCTCGCCATCGTGACCAGCCAGACAGCAGCATCAATGCGGTTGGCGCGCCACATGCGTGGCACATCCGTGAACCTGCGCAGGGCGCCACGGAGGTTGACCACGATTATCACTGCCAGCACACACCTGGATAGGAACACAGGATGTTGAGGGATTGGAAGAATAACACCCACCCCTCAAAGAAAATATTTAAATCAAAACTAGTCAAACTGGTCATGTCATTTCTTTGTGTTACTTCCATAGTCTAATGATACAGCCGGGTTAATGGTTTCCCTTTGTTTCTCTGAGAGTTTAGTTCTATGGGCTCACTCAACTGAATGGCAAGTGCTTAATCTTGAATGCTTTTGCAACATTTTTCTCAACTTTCATGCAATTGTACAGAACTGCACTGAGAGATCTAAAGTGACTTCCAGGCATCCCGTGTTTAAGTACGTTTTACTCCCTTAACTACTACACTTTGGCTCCATGCCTAGGAAGAATGTTCTAATGGGTCACATTCAAGAGAGGATTGTAGTGCTAAATATAGGCCACACGCAGGAAGGAGAAATGCACTGTGGTGGATTACCTAGCCCAACATTATGAGTAGGTTATATAATAATGTGTTAAGAAGATGATGTTTGGGTAAGATGACAGAAACAAAACACAGCAGCCTTGCAGCTTTACATTTAAACCCTCTTTGAAAGGGAAATGTAACTGTAATCTTTCACAGTGACAAGAATACCAGAGGTAGGTGTAACACTGAGGCTGAGCTATATCCATGAGTTAAGTCTATTTCAACCTTGAAACCTGTTTCCACGGAACACAAGATAAGGCAAAAGGACAAGCAGATATGCACTTGTGTAAACTTCTGCTTGAATTATAGGGACCTTAGTTTAGACGTCCAGTGATGTTTTACAGCCTGAAACTAAATAAAAATGTGTAACTACATCAGTCAAATTATTATTTATGGGCTTGAGTACCTTATGGGGCTTGCGATGCTGAAAGTGTGAGCACTTCTGCAGTGATGTTATTGTCAAATGTAAGCGTTCTGGGTCATTACGGTAACTTCGTTTTAAAGCACAATTACACCATCTCAGTGGCCTTGCGGTTAGAAGGTCCACTCTGAGACTGGAAGGTTTGGGGTTCCATCCCCGGCCAAGTCATACCAAAGTGAAAGACTATAAAAATGGTAGCCGATGCCTCCCAGCTTGGCACTCAGCATCAAGGGTTGGATTGGGGTTAAGTCCCTATGACATACTAGCGTCATGTCCACAGGTTCAGGGTGTACTTGTACATCAAGATGCCTCTTGCTAAGGGAACAGGAGAAAGGCTCCTGACCTACTGTATGGGCCACATAAGGCTACTTACTATTTTAAACATCCAGTGATGTTTTACAGCCTCAAACTAAATAAAGTTGTGTCAAAACAAAAAAATGTTTATGGGGCTAGTAAAACAGTCAAAACATTGTTTATGGGCTAGAGGAGTGGTTATCAACCTGTGGGTCAGGACCCACAGAGAAAGACCAAGAGAAAGACTTAACCATGTTCAACTTGAAGAGATCTACAAGCTCACAACATGAAAACAATTATTACAAAATATATTAAATATGGAGATTCAAGGTTTCTAACCGACAGTGCCAATATGCTGTACTGTATAGAATCTGACTTTAAGATATTCTTATTGCCATGCAACCACACTTGGTGGTAGGGGTGCAAAAAGTAATTGAACTAATATATTTAACCAATTATAAAAAATAATCGATTATTTGATAGATCCCTATTTTGAGCATGTCATTGTAGGCAAAACGTTTCTTAAAAAGAAAAAAAAGTGAAAATAGCTGACAAGCTCACCACTTGTCGCAACACATTTTGAGCTTGTGATCTGCTATCTTTAGATTTCGAATTTTAGAACAACACTGTTGTGCAACAAAGTATAAAAATAACACTTAAGTGGTTAATCCTTCAATGATGTTGAACCGTTTTCAATGTAGTGGATCCCCGGGACCCACAGGTGGTCATTGAAATGGGTCCTAGGAAAATATAATTTTCCCCAATATTTTTTTTCTCTCACTCTCTTTGATCTCCAAGGGTTATAATTATAGTTACATTCATGTATGTTGAAATTTGAAAACTATTTGTAAAAGTAAACTATATGTACTAACTTCTGAAGTGAGTAGAAGAGTGGTGCTATGACCAGCAGTACCAGCAGCAGTACCAGTGAGGTGACCAGGCCAGACACCTGGGTCTGGCAGCCCGTCGACTCCTTCACCAGGGTCTTGGTCAGCGCTGCGCTGGTGGTAAAGCAGCGGAAGAATGAGGGTAGGATGTTACAGAACCCGATGGCGTACATCTCTTGATTGGCGTCCACCGTGTAGCCGTGCTTCTTGGCAAACATCTCTGACAGAGATACAGTGATGGCAAAGCCCACGATGGCGATTGAGAAAGCATCGAGCGCCACGTTGGGGATGAGCGACCAGGAGGGGAGCTGGGGAGGAAGGAACCCTGTGGGGATGGAGCCTGCCACGGCCGAGCCGTACTCGCTGTTGAAGTGGCCAAAGTGGGACGCAAGGGTTGCAGCAATCACCACTACAAGCTCAAAGGGGATGGGAGCCTGGATGGGACAAACAAAGGGTGTTTCGAATGACATTGCTTGGACTTGCACCAAAAGACTTACAAACTGCTCTGCATTCAACAATACAATTTGTTTCCCTTTAGTAGCAGTGAGTGTATGTTTATTTAGCACTAAAGCATGGTTCTAAAGTGCAAAGCCTTTAGAACAGGGGTTGGCAAGTACATTTGGCCTTGGATCGTATTTATTTTCTAAGTCATTAGATGGTAGGCCATAACATAATTAATGGTTAATTTAAGAACTGGAACTTTGACTGACTATCTTATGCAAATGCTGTTGCTATAAAAGTTAATAAAGATTAGTGTGGTATAACTGCATACTGATAGAACTGCATGTGTAATAAAATGTTACAGGTGCAGATAGAAATGCGTGGGGTAATACTTTTGTGCTGGCCTCATCATTGAATGTTGTACAAAGGGGATATTTTGTTCATTAAAAAGTTCAAAAAGAATATCTGGAGACAGACTCCCTTTCAAACGGAGATAAACAAGCGCTTTCATAGTATAAGAGCTCAAGGTCTCTTCTTAGATATGGAGAGAAACAGCTGCCCGTTATTCACATGGATAAAGGCAGAAACAGCTGCCTTTATCCATGTAACATGGATAAAGGAATTCTTCAGGTGGTGGTAGATTTTCTATTTGGATATTATAGCCCAAAACATTTTAAATTCAAGGAACCCCAGTTTGATATGCAAATGTAGGTCATGGACCTAAATTGTAAGTGAGTGTACACATTTGTACATTCTTGTACACTCTGTAACTACAAGAGTGTCCATTCGTACACTCTTGTAGCGCAGACCTTTTAGGGTACATTTAGTTCCAAACTATCTGTAATTTAGCTGCGGACCCCCTTGAAGCCCTTCAAGGACCCCTGGGGGTCCCCAGACCCCACTTTAAGTATCACTACTAGCATATAGGTAAGACTGTCACATATTGTAAACTATTTATTAAATAATTTGCCGGGCCAGATGTCATCACTGGTGAGCCAGTTCTGGCCGCCTGTTGCCTAACACTGCTTTAGAATGTCAAACCCACAAAAACAATAGAATGGTGAACCTTAATTTTAAGAATAATTAGCTACACCATCAACGCTGATCATTCAGAGAGTACATTTATAAACAAAGCACCATCCATCCATCTTCAACCGCTTATCCGGAGTCTGTCGCAGGGGAAACAGTTTCAGCAGAGAGCTCCAGATACACTTTTAAAAGAATGAAACCCTTCACATACAGTCCATAATGTACATCCACAATCCACCGCCTCCTTACCTTCAGTTTGTCCTTAAAGTGATAGTTGAGCTCCTTGGCTGGCACCAGCACCAGGAGACACAGCAGGCTAGTGACCAAGTCGCATATATTGGTACTCGCCAGGTTGGCCAGGAGGCTGTACCAGGTCTTGGCCAGGGTGAACCAACCCTGGGGCCGGGGGATGTTAAGGCCCAAAAGGTACTTGAGTTGAGAAGTGAGGATGGTCAGGGAGGCTCCTGTAGCGAAGCCACTCAGGAGGGAGTCAGAGAGGTAAACAGAGACAAAGCCCACCTGGAATAGACCCATCAGCACCTGTAAGGGGACAGGGAGAGGAGACTGAGGAGATGGAGAGCTGAAGAGAAATTTCAATGCATTTCCTGTAGAGCTGTCAAATATCAGCGATTCCCTTATCATATCAATATTGCAGCATTTTGTTAAATTGTTTCTTTTGTGTGCGTTTGTTTTTAACCGACAGTATATACTTAGTTGACCTGAGCAGTGTTCTGTACTTCTTTTTTTCCCTCTGCATCAAATCTCTTCTCTGAAAATAACTGATCTACAAGTTCACAACACGTCACGTTGTGAGCTTGTAGAGCTTGCATTTGGGAGTTAAACACTGTTGCTCAAAATATATTTGCAGTGCTGGTGAAGGCGGGGAGAGCCCTTTTCAATGCCCTATTTCCTAAAATAATCCAAGGACTCAAATCTCCTTACCTGGTACACCCCAGCAGTGAAGGTAACTGTAGATCCCACCATGATGGCATAGCAGCTCCTGTCGCACACCGGACCAAAACTGCCATTCCCCAGGCCTTCCAGCAGGGCGCTGCCGTTGCTACTGCTCTCTGTGAGGTATCCTGCTACAGCCAACTCCCTATCCACAACCTGCCCGACCAGTAGGCACAGCACTCCAAATATCCCCACTGAGATGTGCCTGGAGGTGCCCAGGAGGGTATAGATGATGGACGAGAAGAAGGATGTGTAAAGACCGTATATGGGATCCTGGCCGGCCAATAGAGAGTAGGCAATGGATTGGGGAACCAACAGGACACCAACAATCAGTCCTGACATGACATCCCCCAGGATCCATTCCCTGATTTGATAACGTGGCAGCCATCTTAGAATTGGGAAGAAGCCCAGTACTTTAGCCCTGGCCTTCTGCGGAGTGCACGTGCAGTGTCTTTTAAGTTTACGGGCAGCAAGCGTTTTCCAGTTCTCTTCTTCTGTCTGCAGTCTTTCCAGGATGAGAGGTTGGCACTGGTCTCTGTTGGTTCTGTTGTCTGCTAGAGAGCAGCAGACCTCTCCTGAAGTCATGATAAAGCCCTTATCTGTAGAGATGTGAGAAAAGAAGGTCAATATCAGCTCCGTCTTTATTGATCAATGAGTTGTGAGCCAAAACCGGGCCGCGACATATTCTGATAGTCATAGAAAAAAAGAAAATTACATCCTTATGTCCACATGTCCCTGGTGTGGTTTAAATCCTTCGAAAAATCATCTCTGCTCAATAAATGCCCATCACTATTATTTTAGTCATATTATGACTTCCGTACATTTTTTGTTGTCTATACTTTTGTGAAATTGTAACATTATTTAAGTGGAGGCTAGAAAGAAGCCCACTGGGTTTTCTATATATTATATATACTATATATTGTTTTGCCATTTTATTTTAAACTTAAAAAGGTGTATGGCATATGCAGAAGAATTATTCATTATACTATATTGTTATTATGGTTGCTTACAACTAACCTTTATATTTTACCATCAGTTATTGTACTTATATAATACATTATGATATTTGGTAGCTTGTAAGAGCCTAGATGTCTCCACTAGGCCTGATAGCTATTGGTTTGGTACAGCCTATCTTGTTATGGTTCAGCTTGTCCTTGTAGCAGCTAGTATAACTATGGTTTGAACCCTGTGCTCGTTGGCAGAACTACCGTACCACCGACCTGAGTGTTATGGTACTTCTCCCCATGATATCATGTACATTAAAGCATAACCATCACCACCTAGAATAACGTCTTGACTCCTATTACCTCATCATTTACTGATTGATCCAGAATTACACGACACATATCTAAATACCTAATACCAAGATATGGACACCGGACCCATAGAGAGAGAGAGTTACGACACGCTTTGATATCGCCGCAAAGCGGGCCGCTATGGGCTATAGTTCCAAACATTGGAACTTCCTCATTGAGAACAAGCATTTCCGCCTTCCATTCTTACAATGGGAGTCAACGCCGGTGTCGTCACTCTCATATTAGATCACGCTGATGGACACCAGAGAAGGGCTTGTCAACTGGTTTCATATTGCTGTCCAAAGTCCACATTTAGTTTTCACTGTTAAGTTAGCCATTATATTAATATTGATTTGTTAAAGTTATTTTATTTTTAATCCAGACTCCAGAACATCTCTCAACACAACTTCATGTCCTAAACCACTGTTTGGCTGAGAAGTGGTAGTGATCTCACTCAGTGATCTCAGACAGCTTCCAATCCTTCTGGGGAGTTTGACTTCACCCACCCACACCATTTCCTTAGTGTGGTCATAGTGACACAGGGTCAAGGGGTATGGTCGGCGCCGCGGGGCCTGGTACAAAAAGTTAAATTCTCTCAGCGTATAAAATGACTTCTGTTATTTGTGTTTGTTATTATTTTATCTCTGGCCAAAGGCGTCTGGGTGAGCGTTTGTGAGTTGAGAAACACTATAGTACAAAATATTATTAGACCCACAGGGGGTTGCAACAATATCAGACCCACAGGGGGTTGCAACAATATCAGACTCCACCACTACCTCCTCCAGTGGAGGAGATGCGTCTTAATTTCTAGTTGATGTATGTTTGTTCTCTTTTCTTTTGGACTGTGTCTGACTGTAATTAAGTAGACGAACAAGAAAGTCAGCAGTTAAGTTTGTAAGTTAACTCTACTAACTTAAGTTGGTGAATAGCCTACTATTCATCCTGTCATACTCAGTGGTGGAAAAAGTACTAAAAACTAAACTTATTTAACTAAAAAGTAAGTAATTTTTTTACTTGAGTAAAAGTATCAATACTGCGATGGAGAAATACTTTGTTACAAGTAAATGTCCAGAATTCAAAATTGACTTAAGTAAAAGTACAAAAGTATAGGTATCAAAATGTACTTAAAGTACCAAAAGTAGAAAGTACTCATTATGAAGAATGTCCCATTTCATTTCAAGTTTTCTAATGTTTCAAATGTTTAAAAATCTTTTGAAAATATATATGCGTCATGATATTTTCAAATGGCCGAAATGTATATAGGGCTGAAGTGGATAATGTATGTTTTGTAATAATCTAAATCTACAAAGTAACTAGTAACTTACGTTTTCAAATATTTATAGTGAATAAAAGTATAATATTTGCCTCCTCTGAGATGGAGTAGAAGTATAAGTGCTGAAAATTGGAAATACTCCAGTAAAATAAAAGTGCCTCAAAGTGATGTATTTTGGTTAAAATAAGAGTTAAATAGCTCTATATTCTGATAGTACTCTTGCTAAAGAGTGTTTGTTCAGTAAAAGGAGTCTCCCATGTCTCTCCAGCTCTTTATTAAACCTCTCCGTCTTGATTGGCTTAAATGTTGTCACCTACAGTACCTGAAAATGTACTATATTATGTTTACTAAATAGCTGGAGAGACCCTAGCTCCGACGGAACCTCTCCCTCCGAGATGAGGTTCCTTGTTTCCCTCTGCCGTTTGAGCAGGACATTGTCGCACATTTTCCACTTTACATGTTTCTTACCCCTTTCTGCACATCGTATCCCAAATGTAAAGCTTTTCCGCCATTCTCTCAGATGTTTTAAGTTCTAGCGCACCATAAAAGCTATCCAACGAGTTGAAGAAAGTATTCAATTTGCCTCGGTCCTCATCCGGTTCCATAATATTTTGCATTAGAAGATGCAATTTAACATTTGACCAGTAGGGGAATCAGGGGCGCAACTCTTGCGCAATGTCTTAAAAACATGTAACCGGATGAGGACTGAGGCAAATTAAATACTTTCTTCAACTCGTTGGATAGCTTTTATGGTGCGCTAGAACTTAAAACATCTGAGAGAATAGCGGAAAAGCTTTACTTTTTGGATACGATGTGCAGAAAGGGGTAAGAAACATGTAAAGTTAAAATGTGCGACAATGTCCTGCTCAAACGGCAGAGGGAAACGAGGAACCTCATCTCGGAGCGGAGGCAGAGGTTCCGTACGGGCTAGAGGAGACCCCTGTGACCGAACAAACGCTCTGTAGCAATGAGAATATATAGTACTTTAACCTTTTAAACAAAAAAACAAACAAAAAAAAACCAAACATATCACTTACGCTACCTTTAAGTACAGTACTTACTTGAGTTAATGTACTAGTTAGTTTACGCGACTGTATCTCAGTTTTAAACAGCGCCATACGGCAGCAACTTCAATTTATTTCATACGACTTAAAGCAGCTGTAATTATTTTGACTGTACACGTTAGATTTTTCTAGTTAACCATGATGCGTACCATCTAAAAGAGCAACCAACACCTGGGGCGTAATGAATGGGGACCATTGTAAACAAGTTGTCAACGTGGACACACGGTAGTTGAAGAAGCCTGTCTGTCTATCAAAGCGTCCAGACAGAAAGAGATCGATCTGCGCTGCAGCGTGTGGACAACAATACACAAGTAAAGTAACTCACCAGAGCTCGTTTCAATTCCAATCTGTGAGGCTTAATACTGAGTATCTTCTTCTGTTACTTTGGATCATTTCAAATTTTCACCTCAACTTCATTTGACACGGACGTGTCCGCCTGTTGAATAGTGTTGCCAGGTTTTGAGAGAGAAACAAGCAACCAGGTCTATGAAAACAAGCCCAAAATGACCAAGTTCTTCACCCTTTAAACACATATTGGCTATTTGAGAAATAGGCTTAGCCTATCTACAAGCTCACAACGCGTCGCGATGCAACGCGTTGTGAGCTTGTATCTGCAAAGATACAAAATTTCAAAGAAATCTTGAAAACAATTTGACATTTGAACAACACAAATCTTGTATGGGGGTCCCTGGCATAATAGGTTTTCAGATGGGGGTTCACAGACAAATACATATTAATCTGGGGGTCCACAGACAAGTATATTAATCTGGGGGTCCTTGACATGAAAATGTTTGAGAACCACTGGTTTAAACAACATCAGCAACCACACTTTAGAAACAAGCCACCAAAAACCGCAACCACCAATATTTTCAAGCAACTTTACAGAAAAACAAGCCCAAAGTCGCTCATAATACGCGGACATGGCAACAGTGGCGATGACGTAGGCGTACAGGCAGCAGCCCTGCGTAAACGCGTGTGTTACAGTGTGACTGCTGGCTGGCCTATCGACTTATGTGACTCAAGAGGCCGCTGTTTCAGTACATTCGTGTTTCCTGCTTTTGATTGATTGATTGATTGATTTAATAGACCCCTTAACAGACGACGTCACACTGATAAGAACCAGTATGCGTGCAACCAGTATGCTCTTAATGAAACCCATTCTGTCAGGTCTCGCTAGGACGCGCCTCACTAGCCAACACACAAGAGGGGGTTGGGGTGTGCTACAACCAGCGCACCCCGAAACATCAGGTTGAGAATTGATTGCGTGAAACAATCACCTGTGCGTCCAGGCTCAATGTTAGTAAACAAATAATTGGTCTATACTTTAATAGTTTGCAAAAAAAAAGCACAGAAAATTACAGTTCTATACAGAAGGATGCTAAAAGGACTAAACCCAGGAAAGCACTATGGCTTGTTTCCACTGGGGGTGAGAGTTTGTCACTTTTCCACCGGGACACAACCCATCATTTAGACTGAGTGGCAAAACATGGAGCAGCATGGAGCATTGGAGTTTGGAAGTGCTCGTTGGAAATCAGCGGTTTTCCTGCGTACCACCTGTTTCTAAATTGCACATAATGCAAGCGGCAGGCCGGCAGCAGGACGTTGCGTTATTGAAAACGAGCGCTTCCAAACTCTGACACTTAAAAAAATAATCACCTGCACAGAATTTATTGACAGAAAGTATCTCATAACATGTCTACGGTGGATTTTTATGAAACAAAAACTTTGCAGATAGAAAGAGGATAATTCAAGCTTGCAGTACAGCTGCCATGTTGGTGAGTTTAATGTTGTTTAATACAATCAGATAGGACTTTTCTGTTTGGATGTATGGGCTGTCAAGGCCAGAAATTAGTTTTTTAGCCACTCTGTAGCATAGCTCTGCAGGCGTTCCCGGATAACTTCCGGGTACGATGATGTCACGCGTATGGTACTTATGTTTAACTCTATGGTGTAGCATTTATGACAGACAGATTATATACGATACTATATATTGCAGCCACCTGTAAGTGCTCTTTTAGAGCAGTGGTTTTCAACCTCGGCATTTGAGCCACGGAGCACCCAGACCAAAGACTATTGTCATTGGATAAGATTTTGACAGGTCAAAATAACATTATTTAATCAAATAATGCAGACGTTTAACGATCATTTAACTCTTGAGAGCGTAAAATGAAATGTTACGCTATCAAGAGTTAAAGATCTAAGGGTTCATTTGGTTACCAACTCTCCCATCATTTAGCTGGGGACCACCTGGAACCCCCTCAAGGACCACTGGTTGAGAACCACTGTTTTAGATTATTTAATTATTTTAAAACTTTAGTTACTAGTTACTTTGTAGATTTAGATTATGCCAATCAGTGGGAATATTTAAAGGCCTTGCAGTCCACCAAACAGTCTTCTTACGTGGTTGATGGGTCTCTCATGCGTTTTGTCTTTTTATATTTTCCTTGCCTTGGTGAGTAACACTATGCATATTATGTTTTTAATCGTTGTACTAAATGTTCTAAAGCAGCATTTTAATCATTACTTTTGTTACTACCCAGGTTGAGGTCATGGTGCTTGACTCCATGTGTGATGAGTCCATGATGTGCGAGAGGAGGATAATGTGACAGAACACTGACAATCCAAGGTATATAAATTGGTCATGGTGACTGTTTATTTGATTGGTTTTATTGTTTGTATACTGTACTAATGTTTGTTGTTTCCACTTCTTTAGTTATCACCACTGCTGTTTTGTTTAGCCTGAGTTTTATCGTTTGTTTTTGTTTATATTGAGCCATTCTTGTAAACGTTATGTTTTTTTTAATACTTTGGCTGTATTACATTGCTATTTTAATTAGGCATTTAATAAATATATGTAGTGAAACCTGAAATATTGTGCTGTGCTAAACTTAATAAAACTCCTTGTGTTTGGGAGAACCAAAGCTCTTGTCTCAAACCTCATTGGCGAACTTGCATTGTGGGGAACCCGGTTTAAAGAGGTTATACATTATTTAATTTCCTTGGTTAACCATCACCAAGATGACGTAGTCTTACATTTTAACATTTATAGTAATTCCTTGCTCGACACCAGGTTACATATACACATTAGAAAACTTGTGAAGTGGGACATTCTGCATAATGAGTACCTTCTACTTTTGGTACTTAAAGTACATTTATTTATACCAATACTTTTGTACTTTTACTCAGTAAATTTTGAATTCCAGACTTTTACTTATAAGAGTATTTCTACATTGCAGTACTGATACTTTTACTTAAGTAAAACATTGGAGTACTTTTTCCACCACTGGTTCTCTCCATTATCATACCAAACACGTGTAACGGCAAATGTTCACCTTCCTATGTCCTGTTTTCAGTGTCTTTGATGGAAGTGGCTCAGTGTGTGTCGAGGACCTGTTGTCTCTCTTAATATTCCTGTCTTCAGTCGGCTGTCTGTGGCCACATTTCAGTTGATTGTACTTCCTGTTGATGTATTGTACAGTTGGATAGGTCTGAGAATGACTGATCTTTGTAGATTCACCACCCACTGTAGCTGTACTGTTGCTATTGTAGAATTTAACCATGACCTTGGCTTCCATTTCCTTGCTGGTTCTTTCACTGAAATCCTGATTGTTTTTCTGGATGGATATTTGATTGACAGCAGCAGAAGGGCATTCAGTCTCATCCCTGATGTTGTCAAGGGACCATAGATGACCCACCCCAATAGGGTCCTCACAGTATGGTCGTTCAGACTGGCTGTTGACTACCTCCAAAAGGTTCCAATACCTTTGAAGCATTTGTGCCGATGAGTAGGTCAACACCAGAGTCTATTTCATGTATTTTTTATGTGTTTCAAGTAAGGCCATTTTGACAGGTCCTGTTGTCTTGGGATGTTGTGCTGTGAAACAGGCATGGTGGTCTTAGTAAACACATCAGGGAGTTGTATGAAGTCATGTGTGTCCAGCTTAGCTATTTCCAAACCAGTGATATGGTAACTGGTCTCAGGCTTCACTTGATTAATTGTACGGAGAAGAATATTGGTCTTCTGTCCTGTAATGTTCAGCCTTCTCTTCAAGTTTTCTGTGCATAATGTAGATGTGCTTCCATGATCCAAAATGCACTAGTATGTTTGCAATACTGTGTCTCCCTTGTGGCTCTTCACTTGGAACTGGTGCTATGGAGAATATGGAGGTTTCATCACTGGCCCCAATTTGCCCATATAGGTATGAGGTGAGACAACAGCACTAGTTCAAATTGATTTCTCATTCTGTTCTGATTTTATCTGTTGGTCCTTCTGTTCAAGGTGGAGTATTTCAGGATGATTTTGTTTACACACATCAAGCGACTTCTGCAGTCTCTGCTTATGTCAAATTTACAAACATCTTGTTTTAGTAGAGCTTCTGACATTTGTAAATCGTTTTAGCATCCTGGATGTTTCCAAAAAGCGGGTCAGACAGACAGACAGACAGACTCTCTATGAAGTTTACGAGGAAAAACTATGTCCATGCCTCTCCTGTAGGTCACATGCCTTGTTCCTCTAGTTTACTCTGAGCTTGTATGGCAGCCTCATAAGCATCGTCCTCATGTTGGAAACAACATTCATCTCCTCCATATAGGCTATATTTTGTGTGTGTGTGTGTGTGTGTGTGTGTGTGTGTGTGTGTGTGTGTGTGTGTGTGTGTGTGTGTGTGTGTGTGTGGGGGGGGGATTGTATTTAAAGGTAGGGTATTATTGTGATTGTTTTTGGTTAAAACAACATTTTTTTGTTTAAAGGTTAAATCATTGCTACAGAATGTTCAGTCACAGGAGTCTCCCTGTCTCTCCTGCTCTTTAATGAATAGAAAATACATTTTCAGGTAGGTGACAAAAGTTCAGCCAATCAGGAGAGAGTACCCATTTATCAGCTTGTTCCAATTTTGTCTGCTCATTTCTCTGTGTCATCACTTCCAATTTCACTTGTTTAATCTGTATCCTGACTGAGTTTTCTATCCTGATTGGATACAACCTGAAAGTGTATTTTCTGTTTAATATAGAGCTGGAGAGACATGGAGACTCCTGTTACTGAACAAACACTCTATAGCAATGAGTACTGTCAGAATATATTTAACAATTATTTACCAAAGAAAATCCCTTACCCTGCCTTTAATGGTTTTAAAGTTTTATGGTTCAAGACGATAAACTAAAATGTTTCATCTACTTACTTCATGAATCATTTACTCAACTACATATTTGAAACCACAATGCTAACTTGACACTCCTATACTTTGATAAACCTAACTGATTGCCATATGATATAGAGCAGGGTGAAAATAGTATGATATAGAGCAGGGTGAAAATAGTAGTATGTAATACTAATGTCAGCGTAGGCTATAATATCACTAATGTGAAGGTGTGTTCAGTGCATGGGACTCAAAATTCACAGTGCTATGATTTAGTAATTTAGTGATACATGCAATGGAAGGAACCCTATAATATGATACTGTGCATGCTATACCCACTGAGCTGGTAGCATGCAATGCCACTGATGTTCTTAGGAATGGAATGAGACAAATTGTATGAATTAATTCAACAGCAACATTGGAAGGTATGATTATCCCGTGTTGTAATTGGATGCAGGCTTATGGCCACACATGACCATTTAAAACCATCCCTCTAATCCCTATTCTCAGCACAGGTAGGGGTTGGCAAGACAGAGAGATAACACACTCGGCTTGGAGATAAGGCAAGCTCTTTATCAGGTACGTCTGGCACTCATATTTGCTTATAAAGAAGAAAGAATTTTGAGAGCGGTATTAGGTGTTTCATAGGACACAACTAAAACTAAGAGTTTAAAGACAGTTGGGGAAATTTGAGTAATGTTCACCCCCCCCCCCCCCCCCCAAACAATTATGTGTAGTAAAACTGAGAAAAGTATATATCCTGTCCATCCAAAAGTATTGCTGGTTGCATTTCTCTCTGCATTTGTTTTACATTTTTATATTTAATGACGTTTAAAATAAATACTTTCTGCTGTTTGCATGTGTAGAGATTGGTTCTACAGACTATTAGGACAGTGTCAGATCTGGGTCAAATGGTATTTGCCACTACCTTTATGGTTTGTCTTTAATCTACTTAGTGGTCATATGGATGAGCTGCATGCAGTTACATAAATACATAAATAAGAGGTAACCAGTGATGGTGTTGTTGTGGTGAAGTCCCCCATCGCTGGCCTCCACTCTTTTTATTTATCTCACTGGATGAATTTCCACTGTGTATCTGCATCGCCTCCCGTCATAGTTGAGATAAAGTTAAGCAGTAGGCACCCATGACTGTGATAAACAACTCGCATGTGCCATTTTCCAACCACAAATGGATATTCAAAAAACATTGCACTTACAGTACATTCAAGTTTTGATTACAGTTGTATATACATTTTTCGCCTGGTCTAACTTGATCGTTCCCCACGCCCCATCTCATAAACTTGATCCTTGTCATGCAAGTTGCCAACATTACCGTAAACAAGAGTGCACTACTCATATATATTGCCTTCATTTTCTTTCCTACACTAGGAAAAAATATATATATATATTTTCTAATCCTCAGTCTTAATTTAACTCTATATGGGCATAAAAGGGGACAAGGCCTGACACATGTACAAATTAAACCAATTTGCTTTCATCTCTTGAGCTTTTCCATCTTTTCTCTCAAATCCAAACCAATACACTCGCCCTATCATTATGCCAAATGCGATGCTCTCCAAAAAACAAACACAAACAAATATAATCAATCAAAAATAACTACTTTAATTATGCATTTTTTATCTCCTATGATCATCCGCTGGACACATAGCCATGGTGGACGCAAAGGCGGCTGAGCAGTTCCTGGACGACAACCCGGAGTTCGCCAAGCAGTACTATGACGACAACCTCCGGTCGAAGGTCATCGCAGACTTGCTGGACGGTAACCGGAAGATAATTCTGGACGTCAAGAAACATCATGATCTTACATCGGTGGAGCATAGCGAGGTCCTGTTTGACCTGATCAGGGACTTCCAGGATGAAATAAAGATGGAGAAGTCAATCTTCAACCTGCTGAAGCATCTGAGCTTCATTATACAGGCTGACAAAATGAGTCTCTTCATGTACCGCCAGAGGAATGGAACGCCTGAGCTGTCCACCAGGTTCTTTTTTTTTAAATACATCTAGTTTTTCTTCATTTGAATGTTTTTACGGACACTGCAGTTTAAGATAGCTCCACCCCCTTTTGACCTCCAACCTTATTGTGAGCTTGGAGGTCCATTCAGCTGTTCTTATCAATGATGAAAAAACCTCCTAACTCCACGTTTTGTTTTGTTTTTGTCATTTCCTGAAAAATGAACATTTTGGAGTTAGCTGGTTTCTGCCCAGCAGAGATACACACACACACACACACACACACACACACACACACACACACACACACACACACACACACACACACACACACACACACACACACACACACACACACACACACACACACTTTTACTTTCATTATCATAAAACTACAGTATACTACAGAAACACTATGGGTATAAAAAAAGACACACATACACAGTTAAATGTTAGCATTTTATTGGTCAGAACTCAAGGTAACCTTCTGGGCAGCATCCTTGGAGCCGTTTTGGGGTTAATTGCCCATTCTGCCTTCTCAAGGCTGCAACAACAATTTGTTCTTTAATTATTATTTTTTTGTTGGCTGTGTTCAATTCTTTCAGCTGTCATGCTGCATGATATGCACACGTCTTCTCTAGTTATATATTATTTGTACAGTGCAAGTGTAGCATATTTCGTGTGAAGGGAAATGCTTTGGTTTCACAGGGAACCCCAAAAAACAACGGGTAAGAGGGCTTCCATCTCCAAGCAGGCCCAGAAACCTCAAAGATGCAATACTAGTGCGTTCCTTAAATGAAGAAACAGTTAAATATACTGTATTGAACCTGTATAACATACAGTATAAGAATGGCACTGAGAAGAAAATAACTAAAACAGGTCATGGTAGCTACAACATGCAGATTGCCTGTTGAGGAAGCGTGAAAGTTCGGATCACACAGTGCAAATAGCTTCCTAAATGCATACAATGTATATTGCTAAGGCTTCTTGTGTTAGCAATACATACATTTGTATGTATTGCAAATGTATGTATTGCTCAGCTAACTGACTGCCCACTCTTGTTAAATACATATGTATTTTTAAATCATAATGTATATTTCTCATCCCCAGATTGTTTAATATTCATAAAGATGCCAAGCTGGAAAGTTGTATGGTGGTTCCGGACTGTGAGATCGTCTACCCGCTGGATATGGGCATCGTGGGCCAAGTGGCAACCGCCAAGAAGTTGATGAACGTTCCTGACGTGAACCAGGTACAAAAAAGTCACATCTTAACCCACTGTATCTTTGCACTAGCTTTGTTCCCAGTGGTTTCATCATGCACTGGGAATGTAAACAGCTCTGTGGTACTTCCGGTATTTCCGGATAGGCACTCACAGTAGCAGGTCTCACCCAGTGTGGTGATGAAAATAACCAATCTATAAGCTCACAATGCAAAACCTTTTGAGCTTGTAGATCTTCAAATGTTTTTTTATTTTATTATTTGGGCTTTTTCATGCCTTTATTGATAGGATGGTAGGTTGACAGGAAATGGGGAGAGAGATGGGGAGTGACTTGTGGAAAAGACCGTCGGGATCCGGACTCGAATGTGTCGTCAGGCCACTTGAAGCCTAGGTGCCTGGCCTGCTACGCCAGCGGTCCGGGCCTAGATCTTCAATTTTTGACAGCTAGAGGTCCGGGCAGTCCTTGTCCCCTTTATGCCCATACGTATGTAGATCTGTGTATGTGTCAGGCCTTGTCCCTTTTACGCCCATATAGAGATCTTTGTATCTGTCTGTCCTTGTCCCCTTTATGTCCATATATGGAGATCCCTGGTGTCATCAGTATATGGCTATATATGGTATGCCCATATATGGACATATCGTTCGGATTGGCATATCCAAACGACCCGACGGTGGGCTTCACACTGCCTCGAGTCCTCACCGATGTGCCCAGTGAGTTTGAAGTTAGTCTGTCCCATATATGGGCATAGCGTCGGATCTGTGGCTCTGGACAACCGGATCTCCATATATGCCTATATATGGGCATATCGGGTTTGTTTATGGTTATGTTTGAGTCATAGTGACGTGGCCGTCCATATATGCCTATATGGGCGTATCGTGTTTGTTTATGGTTATGTCTGAGTCATAATGACGTGTCCGCCGGCCGGTCCTGCAGTAGCAAACTTTAGTATAGGATGTTTGACAATTTTCGTGCGTGTGTGGACCTATATACGTGTATCTGCTGGAAACCATCAGATTCTCTATACAGTTCTACAGCAGAAGCAAATGTTTTCTTTTCTCTTTGGTTAGATTATTCTTTTAACAAATATTGTATCTTATAAGGCAGTGTATCCCACAACCTGGGGGATGCACATTGTTAAAAATGTGTTTCTCTTATTAATGATAAAACCTTGGCTACCCCATTGTAGTGGAAACCAGACAACTGTTCCTCAATCTCTGTGTGAGGTAGTACCAATGCTTAACCACTAGAGGGCAGTAAAACACCACGTGACTGTGCCACTAATCCCCAAAGCCAGCTCAATCTCATTACAACCAATACCTTTGACATTTTCAAATGGTTGACAAACTCGTTCCCAAATATGCCACAACTTTGTCATAGTAGTCTTGGGCCACTGGCCTCAGCTACTGCTTCCACCGCACACAAGGTTATTGTGGAATTTATAGTTAATGTGGCAACAACAATTAGCAAGTTGTATCCCATTCTTATATTAGTCCTTCTATGTACATTTTCTGACCAGACACAATATTATTATCATTGTGCTTTATTGAACTGTAGTTCCACTACAGCCTGGTTCACATGAAAGCAAATGGAAATGTGGCAGTTGAGCTCTCAAAGCCTTAAAGGATGACTTCACCCATTTTCGACCCATCTTCATATAATTGGTCCTCACTAATGCTCATGATCAAATGGTACAATTCTTTTCTGCTCGGTCTGTGTCTCATAGGAGGGCTGTGGACACTTCAGAAACCCGTCTACCAGCGACATCATCGTTAGGCAGATTTTTTTTTTCAAACAAGATTTCAAACGTTTTAAATAGATTTTTATTAACGCGAGAACAATGGCTTCCATTATAGCATGCTAACTTTCAAGAAATAGAAAGCCTGCAGTTTCTATAAGCTTGGATTCCCAATCGATGATGTCACTGGTAGACAGGCCTCTCAATTGTCCACAGCTCTCCTCTGAGACACAGATCAAGTAGACAGAAATGGTGCCATTTTATCATGAGCAGTAGTAAGGACCAATTACATGAAAATAGGTTGAAAATTGGTGAAGTCGCCCTTTAAGCCAGTGACTTTCCTGTTGCTGGGAAGGAATGGCTAATATTCCACCATAATTGGCTGTCTTTATGATGCTAATGCTGTGAGTGTAGCCCTAGTAATTCAGCAAAAGACTAGCAGTAACAGTTTTATAGGCTGAGTGGAGTGCTTGCAGAAGCCTTCATTTCATCTCCAGTCCAAATGAGCACTGTGTGGTTATGTTATGATAAGCCTAATTTATACTTTGTTGTATTGACAGTGTCACCCGCCGACAAGAACTGATTTTCAAATGAGAAGCATCACGTTTATAACAGCTATTTTCAGCAAGTGACACCATCATGTTCACCAAGTATACGGTAAATGAGGATTTACCCAGTCAATCCATCAATTAGTCAGACAGCTATTCACACAGTTCACCGGTTAACCTGTCAGTCAGCCTCCCTGCAAGACCAAGACAAGAACACAAGTAATTCAACTGCTTTCGTCACTTTAACCAGCCAGCCAGCCAGTCAGTCAGTCAGTCAGTTGACCAGCCAGCCAGCCAGCCAACCAGCCAGTCAGTCAGTCAGTTACCCAGCCAGCGAACCAATCAGTCAGTTAACCAGCCAGCCAGCTAGCACAGTTAACCAGTCAGCCAGTCAGTAAGATTGCGATTTCTTTCCTGAGTCCACTGCCATTACCCATCCCCCTCCTCTCTCTCTCTCTCTCTCTCTCTCTCTACTAACTAAAGTACCTTTTATCTACTGTATCTATCTAACATTATTACAGAGATATGCATATGCATTTGCCAAGTACTTTAAAAAAATATCTAGTACTATCCTCGTGATTATTAGATCAGAGGAGTGGTTATACGACTGGCCACACTGGTGCTCAGCGTCTTACGTGTGTGTGTGTGTGTGTGTGTGTGTGTGTGTGTGTGTGTGCGTGCGCGTGAGCGCATTCACGTGACATAACGCAAGATGAAGACATGTTAATCTGTCCTGAATTAGATCTACCCAGGATTACTCTCAGAGGTCACCGGCCCAAGCCAGTTTCACAGACTCAGCGGAATTATGTACAGGGCGAGGTTGTGTGTGTGTGTGAGTCTGTGTATGCGTGTGAGTCTGTGTGTGCATGTGCAGAGTTCATGCATGCCGGCGCACACGTGCGTGTGTGTTGGAGCTGTTCACTTTTTATCTATTCTACTCATTCTATTGTTAATTACTTGGCATGGGAGTGGCTTTTTTTTTTTTTTTTTAAGATTTGTTTGTGGTAGATTTTTATTATTTTTCATTGAAGAGGGACAGGGAAAGTAGTCTGACAGGAAGAATGGGGAGAGAGATGGGGGGAAGACATGCAGGAAAGGGACGCGAACCCGCGGCACACTGCTATTAAGGATTTTCAACCAGGGTGCCTAGACCGCGACGCCACGGTCTAGGCCATGGGAGTGGCTTTTATTACAGTAGTATGTTAGTATTTTATTTATATGATGTCTAAATGCTATTCCAGTTATTTGTGGGTTTCTTTGTAATAATTAGTAGTAACTAGACCATACCCGATCGACGCATCCGTGGGGGGATATGCGCACATGATCTGGCAACCCGGGAGGCAGTTCGTCCCATAGCTGGGCAGCCCCGTAACCATGGCGACATTGTTTGACACATAAACGCTAATAAGAAGCTGAGATTTGATGAAATTGAAAAACGGGCTTCACAGTTAAGTTCAGATGGTAATGGTCAATGGCTGTGTGCAAAATCAGAGCAATTGGTCCAGCCAGTGAGGAGAACCGGGTAGCTTCACCTCCACTACAAACGCACAGAGGTTACTAGAATTATAGTAGGATTATTGACCCACTTAATTACCTTTATGAACCCTAGCTCCCATATTCTGGGCATGTCAGAATAGTCAATCATTCAGCGAAAATAGTCAATCATAAAGAGGGGGCCCTTTGATATACTTTAGGCAACTTTAAGTCTGGCACACTTATTCTGCCAAATGTACAGATTAAACGCAAATTGCGTGCGCGCGTGCGTGCGTGTGTGCGAGGATGTGTTTGTGTGTGTGTGTGTGTGTGTGTGTGTGTGTGTGTGTGTGTGTGTGTTTGTGTTTGTGTTTGTGTTTGTGAATGGGTGTGGCTGTGGAAGTTGTTTAGTGTGTGTGCAAAAGTCAAATTATCTACTGTTTCTCTCTGTCCACCCCTCCCCCACTCTCTATGTTTGCCCTTTGATCTTTCTCCCCCCACAGAATGAATTTTTCAGTGACTATGTGGATGATTTGATGGAATATAAGACCAAGAATGTGCTAGCCGTCCCCATACTGCACGCCGGTAAAGACATGGTGGCGGTCGTCATGGCCATCAACAAACTAGAAGGACCACAGTTTACTCCCAAGGATGAGGAGGTGAAATACTATTTTATACATTTGAATGTTTACCTTAAAATACTAGTGGTAGCAGTAGCATTTGTTTTGTTTTGTTTTGATTTCCTTCTCCTCAAACAAAACACGACTCCACACTCAACCAAAGCTCACTTTTGAAAATAAAAGAACAGCAAAGTGCTACTTTCTAGGTAAAAGTGTTGCTATGGCTACTCTAAATGTTTCAGCAAAACTGCCTTCAAAGCGCTGATGGGGGTATCTTTGTGGCAGATGAAGCCATTGTAGATGTCTGACGTCCTGCTTTTTGTTTTTGCTGTGGCTCACTGAACTACTGCCACATGTTGGCTCCATCTGCAACAGGGACTGTTTGGTAAAAGAGTTTTGCTCTCTTTGCAACCATCAGAAGAAACAAGGAACAGAAACTTGGTAACTGGAAACTTGGTCTGCAGTATTTCCATTTGGTTCTACTTCATCATGATATCCAAGAAAGAATTGTCTGCAATACTGATGCAACATAGATTTAGATTCATCACACATGCATGAAGAGGGACGGAAATTGTACTACACTGAAGGCCATTTGTTAAAGTTTGCTCATATAAGAATTCCTCGGTTTTCTTAACCTGACAGAAAGTTCTATCCTTGACTCAGGTGCACACTTAGTTTGCGGACAACTTTGAAAATACTTATTGGAGCATAAAGCCAAGGACACTCTGGTACACTCTGTGCAACTTAAAAACTGGCTTTTGTTTACACTGACTCCCCCTCGCTTCTCCCTCTGAGCTGCCCCTTATCATTTCTCCATCTAGCTTTCTCAAAGTCTGTATGACTTTCCAGCCGTCCAGAACATTCTATGTATATCTCTGGAAACTACCTGCCTGAGCAAGAGAGATACAACACACACAATAACAAATACAGTCTATTCATTGGAAATACACTTCTGTGCAATGCTCCTACCTTTTGTTTAAGTTTTCATTCTGTGTCTTGTAATACACACATACATCACTTCATCAGCATTCCTTCCTCTAATTCTACAACCATGTATTTTTGCTGCACAATTCTATTGCCTCTCAGTTGATGGACTGTACGACCACCATTAAAATAATACAGTACGGTCACAACTTTATCAACGCTTTCTCTCAGTCAAAAGAAAGGCATTTTGGGAATGTAGACTGATTCATGTTTTATAATATCACAATTTAACAATTTAATTAAAAATTTATGTTAACCACACTAACCCTGGTGACCCTATTTTTGGCACATTTGTCAAAATTTGACACAATTTGTCAAAAAGCAAAATTAGCTGATCTACAAGCTCACAATTATCGCATTATGTTTTGATTTCAGACCTTGGACATGTTCCTCAACTTTGCCAACCTGATAATGAGGGTATTCCATCTCAGCTACCTCCACAACTGTGAGAACAGGAAGGCACAGGTGAGGACAAATTAACCACATGAGCCCTAGCGTCCATATTCTGGGGGCAGAAAATAGCTGATCTACAAGCTCACAATGCGTAAGAGCTTGTAAATCGCTGAATTTCGGCAAAGACATTTTGGTATTGAGAGACAAAAAGTAGTTTGAAAGAAACCCAATATCACCTTGCACAAATTATTCAAAGGTGTTGTGTGATCTTATCATTTAAAACTTGTCGCCAAGGACAAACATCTGACTCGTTTAGTTTCGCGGTCCTTCAGAAAATGACTCAACCTTCTACTCTTTGGTGTATACTGATAATCGTATTATGTACATGTTAAAATGGCTGCCAAAGTATTGTCAAGGTAATTAAGTTATCATTCAGCCTGCCATCTATGCAATGCACGCTGAAATCAGCCACCAAGGTCTTTCAGGAGCCCTCTTCTCTTCTCTTCTCTTCTCTTCTCTTCTCTTCTCTTCTCTTCTCTTCTCCTGTCCTCTCTCCACCCCCTATAGGTACTGCTGTGGTCAGCCAGCAGAGTGTTTGAGGAGTTGACAGACATAGAGAGACAGTTCCACAAGGCCCTGTACACAGTCCGGGCCTTTGTCAACTGTGAACGCTTCTCCGTGGGCCTCCTGGACCTGTCTAAGACTAAGGTGGGCTACTATGGATGCACCCCGAGAGACGGGGCTACGTGGTGAAAAACCCATCAGTAGTTTACCTGATCATCTGATGCACCTAAATTTCAATCTAAAAAAATACATTTAGTTTTTTTCTGCAGAGTAGTGAGCAGGCATAACTTATACACAACTTTGTTCACTTCCTATAGTATCTGATGTTTAGAAAGCTGGGAGGAAGACAACACCGCAGTGAAAGCTAAATCAGCATTCACTGAAATTACGATGCTAACAGAAAAGGGAACAAAGCAGCATTAGCAAGTTTATTCTACATTGCGGGAACCTAGAACCAAAGTGTCTATACAGTACATATATAGCTAAAGGGCACAGAAGAAGACTTGTGGGTATGAAGTAGAATTCCCCCTGAATGACGAAAAAGGTCCCCATCCTTATATACATTCTGTTCTGTTTTACACAAATGTCTCCTTTGAAGCTGCTTAGTGGCTTTCAATAGATGCCTGTGGCTAATATACTGGGCGCTTCCCAGGTGTGAATTTATTGTATGTAACTATGTGAATTATGGGGATGCTGTAAGAGAGCAAACCTCTGGACTTCGTCCAGATACATAAAGCTTAAAAAAAGATATATTGCTTAATAGCTGTGGCTGTCACTTGATAATTACAGTACAAGCACTTGCAATTTGATTACTAACACCTGCTATTATAGGGCAGAGTAAACACAGGCTGATTGCCTACCCAGATGGCTGACTTATAACAGGAAAGAGTTCATGAACAAAATGCAATCTTGCTAAGAATGAAAAGTAATGGTGGAATTGAAAGTACACTAAATTTCACACCCACATGAGAGTACATCACACAGTGTTTTCAGTTCCAGAGACACTGCAGAATTTGTAGTCCGTAGACTATAATCAATAGACAAACTGTACCTAAACTGGTCATAAACTCTGCTTAAGAAATCATTGACAAAGTGATTCAGATGAGAGTAGTCTTGGTTGGAATTATGTGCACAATTGTGTCTAAACGATTTTTCTATAATCTATAAACAGGGTCCCCACGGTCATGAAATTCCTGGAAATATTTTGAAATAAAATAAAATAAACTCCAGTACTGGAAAAGGTTTGAAATTGATCAAACATCATCAAAGGTCCTGGAATTTATCAAGGGTCCTGGAAAAATATTTGGCTATGCATTGTTTTTGGCTATTGATTTTGTTAAAACAAAACATTTTCATAAACATGAATAATATTACACGAAATATGTAACATAAGTAGTTTTTCGCCGAACGGGCTGTGTGACGGCAGCCTAATGTATGTCTCAAACTTTATTTTTGCTACACTGCCTATCTTTGGGCATTCTACATAGGAGTAAGAGACACATTATTGCGCCGAATGATTGTTATATAGGCCTGGAAATTGGGCTAAATATTCTGGAAAAGTTTTGGAAAAGTTTTGGAAATTCATTGCTAAAAATGTGTGGGGACCCTGTATAAAGGTTATGGAATTTATTTTTAAAGCTTTTTTTAAAGACCGCAATTTTAAACATGGACATCTGCCATTCACGATCTGTAAAGTAGGTATTATTTTCCTTCATACTCTCTCTCTCTGTGTGTGTGTGTGTGTGTGTGTGTGTGTGTGTGTGTGTGTGTGTGTGTGTGTGTGCGTGTGCAGGAGTTTTTTGACCAGTGGCCAATTCTGTTGGGAGATATTCCAGCATATGCAGGACCCAAGACTTCTGACGGCAGAGTAAGAACTTGTAAAAGACACTCATACAACATAATTTTGAATAGGGCTGGGTGATATTGACAACATCAAAAATCTCAATATTTGGAGTTTTCAGAAGACTGTTGGTGCTTTCAGCAGATATTTGTCTCCGCCAGAGGTGGAGAGTATGTTTTCGTTCCCGTCACGCTGTGTCCCCCCCCCCCCCTAGCCAAGCTAACATTGGTCAAGCTTCACGTGACACGTGACAATATGTTGTCACCAATGCTTTTGATTGGCTAGCGAGACGCATGACGAAATAAAATCCTATAGGTGTGTCACTTCCAAAAAAACATTTATGTTTTTGGAAGTGAGGTAACATTGGTCAAGCTAACGGGATCAAGCTAACATTGGTCAAGTGACACGTGACAATATGTAATATAAATAGGTAAGACAGGATTAATCAGGAACAGTACTGGCGGAGACCTGTGCTCCGAGGAGCACATTTTCTAGTTATAGTATTAATTCTGAGTAATGTAATGTGGATATGATGATCAAATGTGTGAGGCATTCTTTGTTCATTTCACTGAGGTAGAATATTCAAATAAGTTCAGAATAAAATATCACTTTACTGTAATGCAGCCTTTAAGACCAGGAAAATATTACATTTAAGCTATATCACAATATTGTGATAAGCAAAATCACAGACAATATCTAGTCTCATATCACAATATCGATATTATACCACTATATCACCCAGCTCTGCTTTTTAAACTAGTATGAAAGTATGCATATTGCCATGATTCTGACATGCATATACATACAGTACATACTACATACAGACATACTATAAATACATGTGAAACAAAGTCCTAGAAGTTTTACTTGATGTATAATACCCCAGTAGTCCAGACAGTCATGGTTTATTGACTGAACAAACATTTAAAAGCTAATGGTTGGGTATTTTATTTATTTCCCAGTTTTTTTGTCATTCTTTTATTTGTCATTTTTCACTTATATCTTTTTGTGGATTATTCCTTTAATTATGTATGCTGGTGTGCTCGCTATGTGCTGCTGTTGCACCCTCTTTAGACTATATGCCCTGTGTGATGGGTGGCATGCACCCACACCACGGCTGGTATGTAATTGTGATTAATTTGCCACTTGTTAGACTCTGATGAAGACCTAGAGTAGATACGCAGTTGTTATTTTGTTTGTCTTGCCAAAAAGATGAACTCCTTGATTTCTTCACCTGAAGATCGAGTGCCTTAATATTTTTACTCGATTGTCTACTCAGCACCACGGGGGATTATAGATCAAGCAAGACTTCTGGGATAAATGTTTCATACCTGTTCCGCTAAAGAGCATGTCATGTGAGCTATTAGAATCATGCTGTGTGACATACAGTACTGACATACTGTATCTAGCCTATCGTTCGTTGCTGTCGGGCAGAAACCAGCTAACTCCATTTTCAAGCTTTTTCTTTTTTTTTAAATAAATAAATCAGTGCTATTGAACACCCTTTACGTCTGTGTGTTGGTTAAAAAATATTGAACCAATGAAAAGTATTAAAAAGCACTTCTGACAAAACCAGTTAACTCCATTGGATCCTCAAACTGTCTGCTAAACCAGCTAACTCCACCAAAGGGGGGTGGAGTTAGCAATTCCAGGCTCCACCCCGTTTTGACCTCCAACCTCATTGTGAGCTTGGAGGTCCATTCAGCTGTTCTTATCAATGATGAACAAAACCTCCTAACTCTTTTTTTTCCCCTGATAAATGAACATTTTGGAGTTAGCTAGTTTCTGCCTGCCAGCAGAGATATTGTCACGCTATATATGTAATAGTCAAACCTGCTTTAAGTGTACGGTTCTATAAACCTTGTCTGCTTCCCTCCCAAGGAAATTAATTTCTACAAAGTCATTGATTACATTCTCCATGGCAAAGAGGACATCAAAGTCATAACGTGAGTCACAGCTCAAGTGTCACACTGATGTTTGACAAAACTACACAATCTGTCCTTTGTTGTCCCTTGGCATTTCCCTGACATTTGATATGCCCGAAATGAATCCGGTGTCCTCCACTCGATCTGCCTGGATCTCTTTGTAGACGACGACTGCAAGACATGGTCACTCCTGTAGAATTTCAATTTCTACGGCTTGGCTCTGAAAGAAGCTAGTTGTCTCTGTTTGTCTGTCTGTCTGTCTATCTGTCTGTCTCTCTGGAGCTAATCTCACAAATCGCTAGACTGATCAATCCCAAATTTCCTTGTGCACAATATCGACTAGCAAGAATTAAGTGCAGTCATGCCCAAGGTCTGTATCTTCTGCTAGCCTCCTTCAGAGCCAAGCTGTCTAGCTATAAGAGGGCCATGAAGCACATGAATCTGATATCCACTTATTAGACCCCATCTTGTTCAATTTCAATTTCTGAGAGTCTACAAACGTTGTACACTCGGAGTTGAGCACCAAGGATTTTACTTTGCTGACATTTCTCAGCCAGGTCCTCCTTGAACGAATACATTTTTTATCGTCTTCCTTGAACAAATGTTTTTTTATTTTTTTTAGTTCCCGCTGTGTATCCAATAAAAATTGTTAAATGAATTGAACATTTTAATAAGATAATTTGCTATGATAAAAACTATTGGATTTTAAACTATGATTCAATGAAATTCTAAAATAAACCAAGCAATTTATCGACTTACCCCAGTAATGCATACATATGATATTCAAAGTTGTTTTTGTTTTTTCATGTCTATGATGGTGATGTTGCACTTTTTTCTGTAAACAAACTTTATTGGTTTCTTATAAATCATTAACAAATAGTATGCCATAAAACAACGCTCCAACAACAACTGTTTGTGTCGCACTCATCAGGAACCCTCCAGCAAACCATTGGTGTCTGGTCACCGGTCTGCCCACGTATGTTGCAGAGAATGGACTGGTTAGTCACTTTTTCTCTCTGTCTCCTAGCTTAGTCCCTTTATTTGAAGCGAGTGTGTAAAATATTAGTGTAGAACACTTGCCGTTTCCATGTCGTTTCCATCGAACTTCTCTCTACTGGCCCATGGAGGATCTCCTATATATACTGTAGTATATATAGGAGACCCTATATAGGAGTCTAAGGGAGGTGTTGTCTCATGATTATCATGAGAAAATGAGACCCAGGAAGCCCTAGATTTCATCCTATCAATGCATAAAGGAGAACAGATAATTAAATGGTTGGCAATACTACCAGAATGACCAATGATCAAATGCAATTCACTACCTCACTGCTAATTCCAAATGGATAGTTGCAACCTTTGATTTTTGGAGACGGGTATTGCTGCAGACTCTTGCCTCACACCTCTCGTGTCATGCCATGGGCGTGTACAACGGCAGCTCTACAGGGTCAAAAAATCCTAACACATAATAAATACCAAGTATGGGTAACTGGAGGCAAAGATACTATCAGTTAAACAATTTGTTCTCCTTCGTAATATTTTCATATTATCTATTTGCTTAAAATATTAATTCCGCTTTATATTATATTTATAATAATCACTGACCTTACTATGAGAGTACAAAGAGTACCCCTGCCCGCCCCCCGGAGATACTCATCAGAGGGGGAAGAGGGGGGCACTGTGGCACTGTACAAGCAACCCTAACCTATTACTATTATGTCAGAAGTGAGCTTTTGTTCTGAAATGTATTAATATGAATATAATGAATATAGAGTGGATTTTTGTTTGTTTTCTTTCTTTTATGTAACGAGAGGTGTGAGGCAAGAGACTGCAGTCTACATACAGTCTTGGATTTTTGGGCTGAGGGTGACTCTTGCTAACCTGACTCGCGCTAGATGGAAGAAGCTTGCGTCACATTTGTTTCACAGGCTACTTCCATCTGGGACCTCGCAATCAATGAAGGGGCGGTCCCTTTTTTACTACAACACATATAAACTTTAAATGATCCGTATTTCTCAATATCTTCATAAATTGTGGGCATTCACACAAGAAGATTGTCATTAGGTTTGATTATACAGTTGTCAGTGTGCACACTGTAGTGGAAATGAAATGTGCGTCATCTCACACTGCGATGATGGATAATTGTAATTTCTCTGGGCATTGTAATGAATCTCACCGTGCTTTTCCATACCACCGAACACGATCACTGTCACCATCCATTTGTCTCTCTGAACCTCCTCCCCACCTCCGTCTCTCCCTCTCCTTACATATCATCTCATCTCTCCTCCTCTCATATTTTACACTTGTCTTTTTGTCTTCTTCAGTAGATTATTTTCATTAGCCAATCATCTCTCACCTCCTCTTATCCTCTTCCTCCGTTTTCTCCTCTCTGACTTCTGTAATGCGGCTGTCAGCAGGAGAGTATATATCCACAAGCAAACAACTTCATAGCAGTTACAAAAAGAGGAGCATTTGGGTATTTTAGTTTTGGGGACCACACATATGCTTTTGAATATCCTGAGAACGGTTCTGAGGCACGGTAACCAGTGGACACGTTTAACAACCCTAGCATCCCTATTCTGGGCATGTCATAATAGGCGAACATTCTGTAAAAAAAACAAACATCCAAGAGATAGAGGGAAAAAGGTAGTGGACCATGGATAGAGCCCTGGGGGACCCTGGTCAATTAAGTAGGTAGTGGTTAATCCAACCATGTTATGTTGAGTCTTTCTTTCAACAAGCGGCCCCACTTGCTCAGTCGTTGTTAGTCGCTCCTCATTAGTGTCAGATGAATGTCTATAATGTAAATGTACAAGTGCTTGCAATGTTTTAACTTTTAACATTTTTTGCTTGGATTTCTTCAACATTTGTATTACGTTACTCGAAAAAGCCACTGTTGTACAGTATTCTTACACTTCAGACTTATTTTAGAAGTGCAAATATTTACCATACTTACTGATGCATAGTTATATCTTGAGAAGAAGTTTTCAATTTCAAATGAATCAAATCAAATCTTAGTGTCACCTTTTATTTATGACCCTCTTCCTCCCCATCCAACAGATCTGTAACATTATGAATGCAGCCCAGGACGAAACCTTCGAATTCCAAGTAAGGCAGCCATACTGGCCCATTAAAACACACACTATCCATTAACGATTTGGTATTAAATGCAGTACTAGTGCACATCACTTATTGGTGGTTGTACATGAACCATAACCCATTACTCTCTCTCTCTCTCTCTCTCTCTCTCTCTCTCTCTCTCTCTCTCTCTCTCTCTCTCTCTCTCTCTCTCTCTCTCTCTCTCTCTCTCTCTCTCTCTCTCTCTCTCTCTCTCTCTCTCTCTCTCTCTCTCTCTCTCTCTCTCTCTCTCTCTCTCTTTTCCCTGTGACATATATACATACATACATAGCAGGCCTAATGTATTCTAAGTGTACCGATCAGGCATCATCATAAAGATGTAGCAAGTAAGTTACTGCACAGTAAAATGATCATTTATTCATTGCTGTTACATTTATCTCAGAAAATGTGCAAATGGAACCAAATAGACGCTGAGGTAAATTAACACCCAAAGTCAGACAGTGTGTAGTGAGACAGCATTTTCTGCTATTATCACCCTGTCATCTTATATGGCTTTCATGGGAATTGTATGGTGCTAAACCACTTTAACCCTGGCGTCACAAAGTAAAGAGAAGAATTTCAAATTATTGTATTATTTCATTTATTTCATTTCATATCCGATCTACAAACTCAAATGTAGAGCAGATGTGTGCCTTGTCTGCGAGTATGTTGCATGTATTTATTGTATGCATATATTCATCTGCACATGCGTGCGTATGAGTGTGTGCGTGTGTGCGTGTGTCTGCATGATTGTTTGTGTGAGTGTTACTTTCTTTGCATGTGATACTTTCTTTGTGTGTGTGTGTGTGTGTGTGTGTGTGTGTGTGTGTGCGCGCACGCACAGAAAGGGCCTCTGGACAAGACAGGTTGGACTATTAAGAACGTCCTCTCTATGCCAATCGTCAACAAGAAGGAAGAGATAGTTGGCGTGGCAACCTTCTATAACAGGAAGGATGGGCAACCTTTTGATGATCAGGATGAAACTCTGTTCGAGGTAGGTGTGTGTGTGTGTGTGTGTGTGTGTGTGCGTGTGTGTGTTTTTAAGGATTTACATATGTGCACGTGTGTGTGGGAATGCATGTGCTGCAGTGCATGCATGCCTGTGCCTCTACTGTATGTTTCTGCATGTGCGGACAGTGCACACATCCAATCTTTGTGTGTGTGTGTGTGTGTGTGTGTGTGTGTGTGTGTGTGTGTGTGTGTGTGTGTGTGTGTGTGTGTGTGTGTGTGTGTGTGTGTGTGTGTGTGTGTGTGTGTGAGAGACAACTCTGAGTCATTGGTTTATAAATAAACCCAGGCCATCCAGCCTGTCTGCATTATTTATCACCGGGCCTCAAGGCTTTTACTGAGCCTCGTCTATATGCCTCCCTGCCTTCATACTGCTCTCAAAGCCCAGAGTTAACACAACAACACAAAATCGCAGGTCCTCCCATCGCTTGTCGTTTTAAAATCGAGCAGGCTTAACGATGTCAGCAGGGAAATATTGTTGAATGAGTTTTATATAGTCATGCTACTGTATAATTTATTTTTGTACTGTGCCAACGAGATGATGGTGGCTACATGGGAGATCTACTGTTTTGTTTTGTTTTGTTTTTGTTCATAGTGTGGGCACTATCAATAATGTTTGGCTCTTTTTTGAGTACAAGAACTGAGCGAACCATGCCGTGAAGCGTATCTCACGGGTTCTGGATTTGTTTCCATGTACGCTACGGCTCGGTTTCAGATAAGGTTCTCTAATCTAATTTGGGCCCTGTTCAGGAGTTGGTACTAACCTTGAGTTCTAGGAACTCAGAACTTATACTACTCAAAATGTTTCGAAAATAGCAGGGTATTTTTTTATGACGTACTAATTATTTGAGTGACAAATGAATCGTCAAGTAAAATGTCATGCTCGTGACAGCCCTAAATAGATGATCTCTTTTTCTTTACCATACGTCATCCAGGCTCTGACCAATTTCCTCGGCTGGTCGGTGCTCTGCCCAGACACCTACAACAAGGTGAACAATCTGGAATACAGGAAGGATGTCTTTCTAGACATGATGATGTATCACGTCAAGTGTCGTAAGGACGAAATCCAGAGCATTCTGGTGAGTGGATTGTGCTCTTGCAGAAGATGGTATGGACTGGCGGGGATGTCTGTGTGAGGACTGGGGTTTCCCACCCCACTCAGTATATGGTCAAACCCTATGAAGTATACAGGGATTAGAAACTTGCTAACGCTGGCAGCGACAGTGTCATGTTCCTCTGTAGAGCGGTCCTCAGATGACATATGTAAGCTACAGTAGTTGGGAGGAAGAAGTTAGCATGCACCTAGTTCCCTCAACAAAAAGCCTATGGGAATTTTGCTTTGGATTTGTGATTATTGATGAAAAGCTCTGTGGCGAATAAATGTTCATTGTACGTTTTGTTCAGCAGGATAATCTGCACAAATGAACACTACTTTAATGATTTTTGAAGATTAAATGCAATCGGCAGAAGTAAAAAGCTAACATTAGGCCATAAACCAACTACAGCACGGTTGCATGGCCTCAACGTTACCACCTCTGTGTTCGGCATGATGATATTTAATGTCCTCAACAATGTCTGTAGTCTCATTTAGCCACGAAACAACTGACAGACTTTGAGACGAGGGAACGGGAAGTGCAAAAAATGCTACGTTGTTTCAGGGTTTTAAGACTACAAACCTTGGCGGTTTATGGAGCCACACCACCAGCAGGTTGATCCCAGTCAGTAGTTTGGGTGTGAAATAAACAGGAGGTGAGCATCATTTATAAACTGAAACAAGCTGTCACAGTTTATATGAGGTGATCTGTCAAATGAAAACGACAGATGGACAGAGAGAGAGGAAGAGGGAAGGGATGGAGACAGAGAAAGACAGGCCTAGGGAGAGATATGGGACATGAGACA
>NC_139955.1:31545074-31550074 GCF_963454915.1 Gymnoscopelus microlampas
CATACAGGAAATAACCGATTAACAACAATAACACACTATATTTTTTGGAGAAATCCTACAATACAATTTATTTGCATTCCTGACATTCAGCCAAAATATTCCAATCCACTTTAAATTATTCCAATCAACTACAGTAGGTTCAGACAACTCATAGACACTTTAGAGTCTAAAGTTTAGGCAGACAGACAGACAGACACGCATGCATGCATGCACACACTCTCTCTCTCGCTCTCGCTCTCGCTCTCGCTCTCGCAATCACGTCAGTGAGTTGTATTTATGAATGGAGGCAGTTATGAATATCTAACACTAGCTGGCATTACCTCAGGTATAGACTGTCAGTCAGTCAGATTATATCCTATTGCCAGTGGTGGAAAAAGTTCTCAAATGTTTTATTTAAGTAAAAGTATCAATACTGCAATGTAGAAGTACTCTGTTACAAGTAAAACTCTGGAATTAAACATTTACTTGAGTAAAAGTACAAAAGTTTTGGTATCAAAATGTACTTGAAGTACCAAAAGTAAAAGTATAAAAATGTTTGAAAATAGCAGATCTGCAAGCTCACCATGCGTCGCGATGCGACACGTTGTGAGCTTGTAGATCGGCTATTTTCAAATAGCCTAGGTATAAAATAGGGCTAAAATGGTTAATGTATGTTTTATAATGTAATCATTTACTGTATATCTGCAAAGTAAGTGGAGTAAAATTACAATATTTGCCTCTGAGATGTAGTGGAGTAAAAGTACTGATATTTGGAAATACTCCAGTAAAGTAAAAGTACCTCAAAATTGTACTTAAGTACCGTACTTGAGTAAATGCACTTAGTTACTTTACACCACTGAGTTAGAGTTATCGGGCTTGGTGTGAACGGCCCTTAAGACAGAGATAAACATACAGCATATGGTCTGTGTCGGGCAGAAACCTTGTAGTCCAAAGCCGTTTCTTTTTTATTATTTTTTTTTAAACAATTTATAGTAGTGAAAATAGCCGATCTACAAGCTTCTGGATCGGCTATTTTCGCTACTTTTGTGCGACAATCTTGTATGATGAAGTATATAGTGCATTCATTGACGGAAAAAAAATAAAAAGTTGAAATGCAAAATTTTTTGTCCGACAATAACGCATTCACCAACAATCAAAAGTTAAGATATGCATCTACACACACACACACACACACACACACACACACACACACACACACACACACACACGCCCATCAATAGAAGTCTGGGCCAGTCACTAGTGCGCTCGTGTCCCTCCAAGTCAACATCAATGAATCAGATGAATGGAAGCAGTCTCTCACAGAGAGAATCAGTGAGTGGTTATTGACTGTAGGTTTGTACGGCTCATCTCCTCCCGCAGTACATCTCCTCATTAGCCGAGGACGCTGCAAGCCAAACACACCTGGGGTCGAAATATGCCATTCATCACTCTGTCATCTCCCACTGTGTGTGTGTGTGTGTGTGTGTGTGTGTGTGTGTGTGTGTGTGTTGTGTGTAGGTCTGCTAATCCTCTGTACAAGCTTCACGGCACCTCCATCTTGGAGCGACACCATCTGGACACTGGCAAGACTCTGCTGAGAGATGATGTGAGTAAATACATATGAACACACATGCCCATATATTCACCTGTATGTACGCACGCACGCACTCACACACACACACACACACACACACACACACACACACACACACACACACACACACACACACACACACACACACACACTCAAACTACCAGGTTTCCAAGGGGTCATAGATTTTCTAGAATTTTGTTGAATTTCAAAAGCTCTGTTCCGGGGGAAAGTTTCAGTAGTTTGATTTTAAAACTACATTGTGGAATTGGATAAACACTGCACTTTCTTGAAATCCCCTCCATTATATTTTGTCAATTTGATTTCCACTCCATTATTATGTGGGTGCCTCTACATTCCCGCCAGCCATGCCATCGTCTTTTTCCAGGTTTAAAAAGTTAAATACATATATCACCTTTATCCAAAGTGCTTTACAATGTGCATTACATGCATCCATTCTCACACACACATGCAAGTTACCAATCTGCCCATCGGGGGCAGTTAGGGTTTCAGTGTCTTGCTCAAGGACACTTTGACACCAACGGGGATTGAACCGTGAGGGTACAGTATGTAACTATGCAGGTAGCATGGAACAGATGTTATCCCTCATCAGTCTCTCAAAGCATTTAATGACAATACGGATGAGGGCAACATTCATTCAGATATATTACCTTGGAGTGCTTGGGCACAATGGTGGACATTTTTAAGTCTGCAGAGACCACAGCCTGGTCCGCACATGCTTTAAGTCCCGTTGCAATGCGTTGTAAAATTGTAGATCTGCCATTTTCACAGAATGTTCACCTATTATTACATGCCCTGGATATGGACGCTCACTATCCATTCAGCTACTATGGCTGCCCACAATGACTATAAGCATTATTCTGTAGGTCATGGGTACCCTAGCTCGCGTCACCAGGCTTTTCCACACAAGTCATGGGTGTTAGTCATAGACAAGTCTGGGGATTTTACAAATTGAAGACAAAAAAAGCCTAACAACGAAATACTCAATTAGTCTTTCATCTCCTTTTCTCTCTCTGTCTCTTTTTTCTCACTCTCTCTCTTAACGATAGGGATCCAGATTTTTTAAGTAATAAGCCTTCTTGTGTTCCCGTTTCAGGATATGAACATCTTCTGCAATCTGACGAAAGAACAACATGAATATGTTATTCATCTGATCGACATTGCTATCATCGCTACTGACCTGGCTCTCTACTTCAAGTCAGTATGACACCATGAGAACACATGTATCCAACTAGAAAAAGTGCTCCTCGGAACACAGGTCTCCGCCAGGTCAGGTAGGTTATTGTGGGCCAGCAATGTTTGGAATTCGCCAATCAGTATGGAATATGAAAAATTTGATGGATCGCGTTGATCACTTGACAGTAGAGATAATGTATACCGATTTGCGTGACAATTTGTAGGAGTAAAATAAAAATAAAAATCGGCCTCTGGTGGCACTTTAATAGGGCAATGTTAAAAGGGTGGCATTTGTTCCTCAAAGTAGTGCGAATGTGCGTGCAAAGTCTTAGCCAATCACGATGGAATAGGAAAAATCTAACAGATCCGTCTTGATCACATGACTATAGAGATCATGTGTACCGATCTGCTTAAAATTTGAATAAAATCTGAAGGAGTAATATATATGTTTTTTTTTACATAAGTCGGCCTCCTGGTGGTGCTATAAAAGGCAGATGTGAAAAATGCAGGGCAAAGGTTTTTCATTGGCCTCTAGGGAGTGCGCATACAAAGTTTTACCCAGATTGGTGCAGTTATAGGTAAAAACTCGAATCGGCCTGTTATAGCGCCACCATGAGACTGATTTGAACATTTTCCAGTGGCATTTCTTCCTCGGCCTAGTGGGAATTGTGCAAAATTTCACAGAAATTGCACGCTGTGTTCATGATTTGAGGCATTTTGTTCCAAACGTAGCATTCCTGCAAACTTTGGAAGCCAATCTTAGCCAATCAGGATGGAATATGAAAAATATGAAAGACCCGTTTCGTTTAATGACTACAGATACTGTTTATCGATTTGCGTGATGTTTGGACAAAATCTGTAGGAGAACTGTCAACATTTTTTTTGTTGCAAAAAATGGCCTCCTGGCGGCGCTATAACAGGCTCATGTGAAAAATTTGGGACAGAGGTTCTGCTCTGGCTTCCATGGTGTGCACAGTTTTGCTGCCATCATGCCAAAGGTGCCGGAGATTAGCCGTTCACAGACGGACGGACACACAAACGGACGGACGGACGGACAGGGTGCAAAACATGGTCTCGGCCTGGTGGAGACAATAAAGACACAGACTAAGGCCTGTTGTGTTGCGTAAACATGTATAAATCAGTCATGATGGACAGAGATAAACATGGAAACATATAATAGAGAGGGAAGGGAAACCAGGGGGGACCTGCACCGGGGGAAATTCAGTTACAGCTTCGCCCAGTCTCTTTTACAACAGAGGGTCACAACAGGTAATGACTGACTGATAGACAGACACACATTGTTTCTCCTGTGTACTTCATACAGGAAGAGGGCCATGTTCCAGAAGATAGTGGACCAGTCAAAAACCTATGAGGACTGGAATGACTGGACCGCCTACATGTCAATGGAGAAAACACGCAAAGAGATTGTCATGTAAGGACACACACGTGCACATGAGCACACATAACACACACACACACACACACACACACACACACACACACACTAACTCTCATGGTGCAGGAGAGTGAAGGGTTTGTGGCTGAAGACAGAGTAACAGCAAAGGGCTGAATGTAGCTAAGTGATTATTGTCACTCTCATGGTATGTCTGCATAGTCGTCATAATAGGTTAAGTGCTAAGGGCTGATGTGAAGTCTGAAGAGGTGAGTCTTCAGATTACGGCGGAAAATTGGGAGTGAGTCTGCAGTTCTAACTGCAATTGGGTGTTTGTTCCACAGTTTGGGAGCCAGGAGGGAGAAGAGTCGGGGATGTGTGGAGCGTTGTCCCAGTAGTCCATGAGCCAGACAAGATTTCATTATCAAATGACTGGGCAAAACCATACCTATATTAAATTGTTTATATCAATATAAGTAAATTAATATATGATAACCTTTCCATTCTATTTGTGTGCAAAATCTTGCATTAAAAAGCCATTTAAGCATATATGGAAGTAACAATTTGCGTGTGATAATATAGGGGTCCACATATTCAACGCATGATAACTACCACTAAGCTGCTAGTCTGCAATGGTTATCATCCAAAACTCTAAACTAGAGATGTACAGCTTGTCAAAAAAGCAAACCTGGATTTGCCCACCCATTTGATAATCATGGCTCAATTTTGGGGCTCTGGCTCATGGACTAGGGAAGGTTCAGACAGCTTCTCTGTGTTAGCTGATCGGACTTGAGGGATTGTAGGGTTGGATCAGACATTGAAGGTATGCCTTTGGTTGCT
>NC_139955.1:31555074-31670074 GCF_963454915.1 Gymnoscopelus microlampas
CGGGCTAATAAGTGTCAATTTGGGGGTCCTTGACATGAAAAAGTTTGAGAACCACTGCATTAGTGAGCTTAATAGAGAATAGAGATAGTGAATAGTCGAGTGGAGAAGTGACTCTGTATATGTTCTCCTCATTTACTTGTAGCCCATGATGGACAGGCATATGGCTCATGATCTGCCTAAGATGCAGTGTGGTTTCATCGACTTTGTCTGCGCTTTCGTCTACAAGGTCAGTCACCGTCTGACACGCGCACCCACCTACACACACGCCAACCCCCCCCCTCTTCCTTCCACTTCCCTCCTCATCTCCTTGCATTCCTCCTCTGATCCTGCAGGAGTTCAGTCGTTTCCACGTGCAGATCACTCCCATGTTGGAACGCTTGCTGAACAACAGAAAGGAGTGGAACGCCAAGAAGGAGGAGTATGAGGCCGGCCAGGCTGCCCTCAAGGCAGCGAGCGAGCCGCCACCAGCGGCCCCGCCGGCAGAAGCAGCTCCCCAGCCAGGTTTGAAACACACACACACACACACACACGCACACAAGCATGCACGCACGCATGCATGCATTCACGCACGCACACACACACACACGCACACACCCTTTCCTAATTGTAAGCCTAACTCCCCAAGTCATATTTTACCATAAAACAACCATTTCTCTTGCGAGGACCAGGAAAATTGTCCTCACGTCTATTTCTCAAATTCTACTATACTTATGGGGACATTTGGCCCTCACAAGTATAGTAATGTAAGTACACACACAAACACCTGCACACTCTCCAGCAGACAGTCTATAAGGGGCAGCAGTGATGAGTGAGATGTGACATTTTGTCAGTGCTTTCACTGCTGAGTTCTGAACACTCTGGTCATCCAAGCAAGGTACTCGCTTTCATTTCCCCCATCAACACTTGCCGTTTCATTTTAGCCACGCTTCTCACACACACACACACACACACACACACACACACACACACACACACACACACACACACACACACACACACACACACACACACACACACACACACACACACACACACACACACGTGCCCACAGTGTAGAAAGGGTCATAATGGTAAAGGAATGTTATCACAATATTGTTGTCTTCCTTCCTTCCTTCCTTCTTTCCTTCCTTACTTCCCTCTAGATGCTCCAGCAGAGGGAACCAAGTCTAAGACCTGCGTCGTAAGCTAGAGAAGCAGCGCCTTGGGGTGGGGCCTCAACAGTGTGAGAGGCGTAACTTCGGTTGTTGGAGTGCTCTGTTGGGTTGCCAGAGAAAAAACTCTTGTAGACGCAGACCATGTTTTGAAAGGGGCATTTGATCTAATTATAAGCCACCTCGCATGTGTTTTATCCCAGCCTTCAGTTAAAACTTTGTCGAACTACGCAAAACGATGACGTCAATCGCATTGTTCACGTCATCGGGTGTACATTCCGTAAGCTTAATGAGGTGATATTTTTTTTGAGAAATACACAGAAGACATACTCTACAAGAAAAGGGTGTCACCACTCAAAAAACACTTAAAAGAGTGGCAAAGCAATGGTAAAAATCTGTGCTGACAAATGCAGATAGTGGACTCTAGATGTAGAAAACCCACTCACACAAACCCAAGTCACCCAACAATACACAGGGTTTGTTCAAGTGGTGCAAATCTTTGAATATGCTTGAATCCAATATTATTTTTAAGGCCAGGGATATAACGATTGTGATCTTTAGTACAACGCTCATGCTGTAGTAATGTGTAAAGACAGATGTTGGTTTTGATTTGGATGTTATTTTGCTGACACTTTGATGTGCTTATGCACCTTGACAGTACTTGAAACGTGCTTAGATGTGACTTTTGAAAACCTGTGCAACCCCTGTATGTAGTGCTGGGACACACCAGAAGCAGTTTGGAGGTGTCCTTACAACTGCAACTATCCATCCAACTGATATTTGTAGATTGACTTCTGAGATGTCACAGCAATTTAAGATGGTTTTGTTGTCAGCCAGGTTGGAGCAAACAAATAGGGTGCTTGAGCGTGGCGCATTGCCATGTCAGCAAACACAACCACAGGGGGAAAAGAAAGTCTAGAATTGGTTACAAATTGGGCAAAAAGACACAGTAACTGACAAATCACTATTCAGCACAATTCTTCCTCTTTAACAGGTTGTTGTTTTTTGTCTGTTCTATTCAGCCTCTAATGTGATACATCATTGTTAGACAATATAACAGTTGGATGGAAACCCACTTTGTGTACTGTCATCATGGTTCAGGAATCTTATTCTTCTTGGAGTATATGACTGTCCTCAGCAAAAGATAGGCTAGAGACGTGCATAAGCACACGCACATTTTGATTTTGATGAATATACTTTGACAGAAACCCTGCTATTGCCAGCTAGAGCAGGCTCTTAAAACAACCTATTACTGTGAGTAGTCTATCTGCTACTGTTCTAAACCACAGCATGGGATTTAGTGCATTTGCATGACAGAATAATCAAAGTGTAGAATGACAGTTAACCCCTTGCACACATTTCCCCTCATTTGCTTATGTGGAATGTTATTAAGACTGTGTAGTTTAGCCCAATTTTCTTTTCCTTTATTTTGTAGTCACTGTAATTGCTTTCATGTAGTTGAGTAGAAGAAGTAATAAATAACTATTTTCATATCTGGCTTTTGTGTCTGAGCATCGTTTAACTGATTATCACTTTTGAGTATTCGAAAATAGTCACTGAAACTCCACCTTGGCTGCTGACAACCAGAGGAGTAAGCTCTCTGCCTCCCTGCAATGCTGTGCAATGTTGCAAAAAACGTAACATGTTTAACGTGTATGTGTGTGTGTGTGTGTGTGTGTGTGTGTGTGTGTGTGTGTGTGTGTGTGTGTGTGTGTGTGTGTGTGTGTGTGTGTGTGTGTGTGTGTGTGTGTGTGTGTGTGTGTGTGTGTGGAGCACAAAGGTGTCTATGTCAGCGTTTTTTGCGAGTCACTGTCCAGTAGATTGTACCTTTGACCACATGTCTGTGTGTGTGTGTTTTTTACCTTATACAATGGCATGTTGTATGTCAGCATTATACATTTGTGTGTTGGAACTTGGTACATTATAGTCTGCATGTACAACAGACTTTGTTGCATTTTTGTGTGTCAGCATTCGCTATATGTGAAGGTTTGCTGTCCTACGTACATTTGCATGTGCACAGCAGGTATAGGCTATCATGTATGTGTCGGTATGCACAGTACATGCACATAGCATTTTGATCAGCATTTCAACATAACTGAATGTCTTGCCTTGTGATTGGTGTGTTTTCATTAACCAAATGAACCCTAGCGTCCCTATTCTGGAGCGAACATTTGGCTATAGGAGCCAACAAGCTCACAATGTGTCGCAACAAGAGATTTGGTGTAGAGGGGAAAAAGAGCGGACCAAGTATAGAGCCCTGGGGAACTCCGGTCAATGAGGGTTTAAGGGGTCAAGCACATGTATATATGTGTCACTATTCTCTTGACCCAGTAACAAAGCACTGGGTGCAGTTAATCGAGCGTGTTCAGCATCAGAGAGAGCCTAGAGGGAGGGATGGGGGATGTGAGCTATCGCTACCCCCCCACCTCACACACGCACACACACAATACCGCGGCATATACAGTAGCCAAGTAACAGCAGACGTAATCCGCCTCTGTCGTCACCTCTGGATGACGTAAGTCTCTGTGATGCAAGGAGATCCGAGAGAGAGAGAGAGAGCAGAGGATACTGCCGTATACGGTTGTAAAGCCTTTCTGCCGTGACGCAAGGGCATCCCGTGACTGCAGCAGCCGAGAGAGAGGCGGGGGGGGATGGAAACGGAGAGGGGGAAAAAGGGAGGGAGAGGCAGCGAAAAGAGGGAGACATGAGCACAAGACAAGAGGGACATGCTGTCATGCAATTAGGACAGACAGATGTCTAGTGTTATCTGCTAATTATTTTTTATATCATTTTTGCAATATTGTTCATCAAATGTTCACAGAAATAAAATATATTAGATTGACAGTTGAAAGACAGACCGAAGGGACTGAGAGAAACAGATTGATGTAGGGATAGTAGAGTAAAGTAGACCAGCTGCAGTATTCGCGGTGTGCCTGCAGGGAGGGAGCAAGCTGTAGCCTGGTTCACTCTACTGTTGCAGTGCCCGGGTCAGTCGTGACTGCAGCACCGCCAGCCTGCACGCCACAGTGCAGGGAGGCATTGGAGGGATGAAGGACTATTTATAGGAGTTGCCATGAAGGATAGAGCAACATAGAGAGCAAGCATGTGCTGGTTGCAGTCATTTAAACAATCAAAGTCACTTGACCTTTAACAAGTCTGCTTAGCTGCTCTTATACATAATATCCTGCACCAGCCCCATCACTGCATGAAAAGAGGGATATTTGTCAAACTATGGGGGTTGTATACTCTCACGCAATGATACGTTCATCAGGTGTCTGTAGTAATTTACTGGGCATACCTGCATACCTTTAATCCTAACCCATTTACATCTACTGATGTACTGTATCTACTGTGTAGTATCTATATACCTCTGTCTACCAGTTGAAATATCTCCGCAGATTTGGTTGATAGCTGTCCCAGTATCATGGGCTTTCACTTCACTTTCATTAATTTCTATAGATGTATGGGCTTAAATCAATGGCACAACTCACAGTTTTCTCAGGTACAGATTGCTTCTACAGGTGCCCGCTTTCCAATCTATAAATTTAGATTCATTCCAGAAACCAACGCCATCCTTGTTTGTAGATAGGCGGGCCTATTTGCATAAACTATTCAAGGAAGCTCTTTTTTTATTTAGGCTAGGGGATATCTTTGAGTGAGATGTGTGCGTCTTTACGCACGTTGGTTAAGACGTATGCCTATACAGTACTGCAATTAGTGTTGACCTAATCTGAGTTCCCAGAAGTTTTCGCCAGCTCTCGCATACAAACGGGAGGGGCGAGGAAACTTCTGGGCCAGAGCCCTGGTATTTGTGGACGGTATGTAACTTACGCTCAAAATCTGAGCGGACACGCCTCTTACCGGTCTGAGAGCTGTGCAACTCGTCTAAACAGTCCGACAAGAGGCAAACGGCAGTACACAACAATGGCGGCCGCAATTTCTTAAGGAGAAATTGCTTCCCGCCTATTTACATGCAACACCCACTGCATGTGGATCCCGCCCCCTTTTCTTCATTGGCTGTTGATTTGAATCAGAACGCAGTGGCCACGCCCCTGCTGTCCAGGCTCTGAGGCGAAGTCTCCCAGACTAGTGTTGACCTACCTACTGTACCCGCAAGGGTGAAATGCGTCCCTATACAACTCTTTCTTGAAATCGGCTGTCATATTTGAGGCAATATTAAGGCAGTATTTGTTTTGCCAGTTATTTGTATGACAATTTATATGAAAGGCTTTTCAGTTGTCTCGAAGCAAATTCACTAGCGCTCACACTCTGACACCCACAAAAAAAGGCTATATGGAGCAAAATTAACTAGTCAAGCGCAAGCTATCCATCTGTCTTAAGGAATTAACACTTCTATCAAATACAATGCTCCTGACCCTCCAGCTGATGGTATGTACCAGTGCTAGTCAATCACAGGATTCAGGAACATTGAACTACATGCGGACATGCCCCAGGACGTATGCTGAGTTATTTTAGTCCACGCAAAGCCCAGTGGATACGTGTCTGTGTGCTATGTCTGTCTCAGTACTACACCTTTAAAGGCAGTCATGTCCTATGGTTGGTGCAGTGCAATCTGGGAACCTGTCGGCAAAAAAAGAGGGGATTTTTTTTAATTTATTTTTTTGTCTCTGGGGGCACCGCCGTAGAGACCGGATGTCGGCCCGGTTTATTCTCGTTCAGCCCTCCTCTTCCGGTGGTGCTCCTTTGCTTTAATTCCTAATAACAACAACTCTACACGTTGTAATGGGAGTTGCCGACAGATTCAGCTGCGGAGCTCTGAATCTGTCTTGAGAGATTAGGTTCAGTGTGATATAGGGGCAGAACCCCCTCCCCCCCAGTGTTCCCTAGGTTAACAGGGCCTATTAACAGACTGGGCAATTTTACGGCTGGCTGGACACTGATCCACATGCCACTGACAGTGGTGATGGTTCCTAAGGAAACTGAAGGGGGTGTTTGCTCAGCATTCTGCTTGTGCTGATCCTTCTGGCACCTTTCATACAGGTGTGTGTTCGCACAGAACAAATCACCAAATGCCTCAGCCGCAAGAACCATGGCAACTCTATTCCGGGCCAAACATTGGGCAACAATAGCATATCTACAAGGTGTGTGTGTGTGTGTGTGTGTGTGTGTGTGTGTGTGTGTGTGTGTGTGTGTGTGTGTGTGTGTGTGTGTGTGTGTGTGTGTGTGTGTGTGTGTGTGTGTGTGTGTGTGTGTGTGTGTGTGTGTGTGTGTGTGTGTGTGTGTGTGTGTGTGTGCGTGCGTGCGTGTTGCAAAGAGTTGTGAGCTTGTAAATCAGCGATATTTCGCAAAGATATTTAGTCAGTAATCTTTACTTGCACACTGTGCTTGTAAATTATTATTCCGATCAAATTTTATTCTATTTTTACGGGCAAATGTGAGTGAAATACTTGGACTGTAGAGCCCAGCAAATTAAATGATAACAAAACGTCTGTTATTAGGATAGACTATACAACCCATAGCCTGAGGGGGGCAGATCATTTAAAGTGAGATTATAAATGTTTAATGGCTGCATTATTCAGTTTGTAGTTGCTAGCTGCCATATTTTGATGGAGGCGTAGTCAAGATTTTCAGATGTCCATGCCTTAGTTGGCTCGTTGGTAGGTTCGTTAGAGAGACAACTAATCAGCATCAGTTATAGCTGATTAGTTTAAAATTGTGTTCACATGTAGCGGCTATAATTTAACCACTTGAATCCCAACTACTCAGTGAACATTTGCCAGAAATTGCCAATCTACAAGCTTGACGCGTTGTGAGCTTGTAGATCTGCTATATCTGTTGAAAAGATTAAGACCGGGAAAGCATCTGTGTCATTTTAGATTTTAACCACTTTAACCAACCTTTGGCTATTACAAACTAGCAGATATACAGGCGAGCTTGTAGATGTGCTATTTTTTGAAAAGATTTTAATTTTATGCATATTTTTAAAACGTTTTTAACTAAAATGAGGGTCCCTGGAACAAAATATTTTGAGATGGGATCCGCGGCCAAATACATATAATTGTGGGGGTCCTTGACATGAAAAAGTTTGAGAACCACTGATATAGAAACATTCGTTTTTCAGAAAACCGTTTAGAAGACAATTTGTAGAATCAGCCTCAGGTGTTAATGGGTTAAGTGGTTAAAACTAGAAAAGGGGCATGTGTGATAAAATGAATAAAAACTAAATATCTAAATATTGAATCAAGCAACTTAAAGGTAGGGTAAGTAGTTTTCTTTAATATTATTCATTTATAACCCAAAAACAATCAATTATGCCAGCATAATACAGTATACATAAACTAGGTGTCGTCTATCTGGCTGGCATTGCCCTTAGTGTGTGCATTGAGATTACTTATTTGGGCCATATTATCTCCAATGACCTTTCAGATGACAAGGAGATCTATAGACAGCGGCGGAAGCTGTATGCCTAAGCAAACATGCTGTGTCGCAAATGTTGCCTGTGCTCGGTACCTGTGAAGATCTCTCTTGAGATCCTTTTGTACACCACTGTACTGTATACTGCCCACCTTTGGTGTCCTACAGACAACTCACAGTGGCTTATAATGACTGCATGAGGCTGCTGCTGAGAGCTCCAAGAAGCTCCAGTGCAATTGCCAGATGTTTGTTAGTGTCGGGGCACCCACCTGCTCTGCTGTTCTACGTAACCTTATGCACAGGTTTATGTGTAGGGCATCTGAGTCAGTAAATGACATCATCGCTGTCATAACGGACCCTACACACAGTTCTGTCAGGTTCTCCTCTAGACTGTGGAACCATTGGCACACATGTTTGTATGTCAGAAACTGAACAATGTGGGCTATTTGCTTATTTCTTATTTTTTTTCTTATTTTTTTCTTTCTGTTATTTTATTGTGTTGTGTTGTGTTGTGTATATAGGATAGCATATAGGATCAGCAAAGTCATGAAAAATCTGGACCAGACACTATGCATACCTGTTCAAATCATGTCCTTAAGCTTATCTGCAATGTGAGACCATACATTCATGTTTTTCTTGCTCGCTCTGTGTAATCTTGCTGTTGATAATTCTAGATATGATATAAGCTACTATATCTAAAAATGTCATTGACGAAATCTTAAGTTATGTGGAGACGCCTTGTGTAATGTTTAAGGGCCAAACTGGAAACACAAATAAGTTTGTGACATTAGACATTAGAGCTAAAAATGAAAAAAAAAAGAAATAATAGTCCGGGGAACTTGTTTCCATTGTGGTCCTATGTATTCAATTCATCAACATAGCATAAAAATAACACCAAAATACAATATCATCAACAAATATAAAACACTACATGTACAGTATATGTAAAGAAAAAAAAACTGTAGGCAGTGAATGCCAGGCAGTGAACGTAAATGACAGCAGCCCCATGTCTGTCCATATTGACTTAAAAATCACACCTGTGTGAAGGTAGCGGCGCCTTTGATATATTTTGTCATAGATATGTGTTTCTACTAGAGAAACAATATTAAATCTCTGTAAATTTATTTCAATATTACTCATTGTTTATTTAGTCATTGTTTATATAGACATCTAATTCTATATTCATGACATCATAGTGATGTCATGAATAGTAACATAGTGATGTCATGAATAGTGACCAATCAGAACGTTGACGGACCTGACCAATCAGAACGTTGACGGACCTGACCAATCAGAACCTTGTGGACCTGACCAATCAGAACCTTGGCGAGCCTGACCAATCAGAACGTTGACGCAAAAGCCAGGTATAGAGGGCTAATATCCGCTCTATACCTAAAGGTATAGAGCGGCTAGCGCCGCTAAAAATAGTGTTGAGTCGACTGCGCGTGCCGAGTTTGAAGTCGGTCGGTCCCATATATGCACATGACTATATATGGGCATAGTGATCGAATCTGTGGCTCTGGACAACCGGATCTCTGTATTGTCAGTCCTTGTCCCTTTTATGCCCATATAAGTATGGAGATCGCTGATGTCATCAGTATATGCCCATATATGGGCATGCCCCCTTTTGTGAACATATATTGAGCTGACTGATTTGTTCGCTCCTGATGCCATGACGACACATTGAGGTTAGACAACACACTCCATATTTGGGTGTAGCTGCATTCGGAAGTCCTTCCCATCGCAAGTCGTGGTTTCCGATGGGACCTGAGGAATCTACGGCTGCGCATTGTGTGTGTGTGTGTGTGTGTACATGCATGGAGATTGCAGTCCAATAGAGAATAATGCAGTCAGCCGTTTTTGGTCTCTTGTCCTCTGTTTGGTTGTTTCTGCGGGGCAGTCGTGACTGCAGTAAAAAGAACCAGCACAGCACGCGGCCTGCAGCATAGCGCAGGGTATTAGAGACACGAGTGTCTGTCTGTCTCTGTGGGATGCAGCTTAGCCCTGACTGTGAGAGGAGAACCAGATCAAGCTGTCCTGTATAATTGTCCCATCTCTTTATGTGATTTTCCGTCGTTGTTTGTGGTGTCATTTGTGACCTTCGGAGCCGTAAAACTCACACACAAGTACATAAGATATTTTGCTTTGGTAACAGTCTTATCCAGAGCCATTTGCAGTGACCAGGTAAATATCTGGTCACTGCAAGATATGGAAATTCCTTCCATATCTTGATCAAGACACACACATACAGATTACATCCTAAATAACCACACTAATTGATCAATATTAAACTAAAGTCCACTGAAGTTGTACAGAACTTGACAACATCTGGAACAAGCACCTGATGGGTCATTACCTGGATTGGAGACTGTGGTTTTCACCTCACTCTTGATGCTATAGTTGATGACGGCAACAACACAGCTGGGAGAATGCCTCATTCACCAACCATTCTTAAAAGGATCCCTGGCTAATAAGCCAAATATGCCTTAATACATTATAATTGTCCTATATAACTCAAACGTAATATTAACAATCACACCCAGTGTGAAGAGAGTGGTGCCTTTGAAAGTGTAACTGGTTGCATCCTTGTGTTGCAATCAGCACCAATATGTTGTCACGTGACACGTGACAACATATTGTCACGTGTCACGTGAAGCTTGACCAATCAGCCGTGCTCAAACATACGGACGGACATACGGACGGACGGACATACAGACACACGGACAAAGTCAAATGTAGGAGTGGTTGGCACCACTCAAAAACAGAAATGGTTCATCTTTCACTCAATAGGGGCAATACCCGTTGCAAGTTGATGATGTCATTTGTCCATTAGGGACCCAAAAAAAAGTCACTACCAATCAACTTTAAATTGCCTGAAACGTACGTCGTACTCCTAACAGGTTTTTGGGGGAACATTTTTTTTTTCGTTTCGGTAGTCTCACTACCGAAACGGAAAAAGAAATTACCAAGTCCAGAGCTCGATGAATGTTAGGGACCAAAAAAAAAGTCACTACCAATCAACTTTAAATTGCCTGAAACGTACTCCTAACAGGTTTTTGGGGGAACAATTTTTTTTTCGTTTCGGTAGTGACACCATTGTGTCACTACCGAAACGGAAAAAAAATTACGAAGTCCAGAGCTCGATGAATGTTAGGGACCCAAAAAAAAGTCACTACCAATCAACTTTAAATTGCCTGAAACGTACGTCGTACTCCTAACAGGTTTTTGGGGGAACAATTTTTTTTTCGTTTCGGTAGTCTCACTACCGAAACGGAAAAATAAATTACTAAGTCCAGAGCTCGATGAATGTTAGGGACCAAAAAAAAAAAGTCACTACCAATCAACTTTAAATTGCCTGAAACGTACTCCTAACAGGTTTTTGGGGGAACAATTTTTTTTTTTCGTTTCGGTAGTGTCACTACCGAAACGGAAAAAAAATTACTAAGTCCAGAGCTCGATGAATGTTAGGGACCAAAAAAAAAGTCACTACCAATCAACTTTAAATTGCCTGAAACGTACTCCTAACAGGTTTTTGGGGGAACATTTTTTTTTCGTTTCGGTAGTGTCACTACCGAAACGGAAAAAAATGACTAAGTCCAGAGCTCGATGAATGTTAGGGACCAAAAAAAAAGTCACTACCAATCAACTTTAAATTGCCTGAAACGTACTCCTAACAGGTTTTTGGGGGAACAATTTTTTTTCCGTTTCGGTAGTGTCACTACCGAAACGGAAAAAGAATTACTAAGTCCAGAGCTCGATGAATGTTAGGGACCAAAAAAAAAAAGTCACTACCAATCAACTTTAAATTGCCTGAAAGGTACTCCTAACAGGTTTTTGGGGGAACAATTTTTTTTTCGTTTCGGTAGTGTCACTACCGAAACGGAAAAAATAATTACTAAGTACACTTTAAATTGCCTGAAACGTACTCCTAACAGGTTTTCGGGGGGACGATTTTGGCCTCCACACTTAGTGATTTTTTCATATTTAACTTTCGTTTAGGTAGTGACCAACTTTCGTTTCAGTAGTGACCCAATGGTGAAAAAAAAAAGTCACTACAAAGTACTACCAATCAACTCTAAATTGCCTGAAACGTACTCCTAACAGGTTTTCGGGGGGACGATTTTGGCCTCCACACTTAGTGATTTTTTCGGATTTAACTTTCGTTTCGGTAGTGACCAACTTTCGTTTCGGTAGTGACCCAATGCTGGAAAAAAAAAAGTCACTACAAAGTACTACCAATCAACTCTAAATTGCCTGAAACGTATCAATTAGGACGTGGAACATCGAAACAAAGCGTGGGAAAAACCAAACAAAAATAAGATCAACAAGCAAAATATACCTACACCAGGGGTCTTCAACAGGGGGTCCGGGACCCCTAGGCGGTCCTCAGAGTTACTACAGGGGGTCCGGCAAAACTTTGTGTGCTATGATTATTATTTTTTTACATTAACCACTTGAACCCTAGCATCCCTTTTCTGAGGAGAACTTTAGCCAAAAATAGCCGATCAACAAGCTCACAACGCCTCGCGCTGCGAGGCGTTGTGAGCTTGTAGATCGGCTATTTTTGGCAAAGATGTAGAGGGTAAAAAAAGCAGACTAAGTAAACAAAAAAGTTTAATCTGAAACACAATTTTATACAATTATAGAGGGGGTCCCTGCTTCATCTTTCTCTCAGCTAGGGGGTCCTTGGCCTGAAAACGTTGAAGACCCCTGACCTACACTATAGGTGTTTTTTCATGTTTGTAGCTGGCTGTAATCTTTCACTGAAGAGCATGCAGGGCAATGCTCAAATACACACAACAGTTCTATAGTGGTAAAAAAAACAAAAAACAGTCAGACCTATGTACCCTGCACGGTTTAACTGCTTCAGTGAATCTGAGACTCCTTGGACCATGTCATTCACTCATCTCTCCATCGCAGCTTCTTGCTCTCAGGAAAACCTGTTCCCCTGTCGTCAGCCTCCAGCACAGATGTACGCCCAGGGAAGGATAACTTTTATTACAGTTTTTAAAAGTGACAGTTTCATTCTCATTGTCTGATGTGACTTTAAGGTTGACATGTAAATCAGTGTGAATGCTAATGTGCACTTCATTATCATCATCAATGTATGATTATTTGCCTAATTGTTTGTTTTTAATGTCACCTTTTCTTCAATAAAGCCCTGCCAACTACACCATATGGCCTGTTCCTTGGAGGAGTTGTCAGGGTGACTGGTGTGGTTGTCATGGTTACTAACCATGTGTCATGTGTGTCAGAATGATTGGAGGGCGGAGTGTGTCATCAGTGGAGATCTGGCCCACCTGGATTGTCCTCTATAAAAGAGGTGGCTGGACTTCATTCTTGTTCTCTCTCTCACCGTGAACCTCACTGGGAGCACTCCAGCCTTTTGGATTTTGCTTGTTAAAGAACAAGATCACTGTGGTAGAGGTTTGGGTTGTTGTAACTCCAAAGGTGAACAAGAAATCTAAAATAATTGCTGTATAATAATTGAATAAAAATATGCTCCTCATTGACATTGTACGGTGAAACGGCTCTCAAAGTCACTCTTTTAGCACGTAAACGAACACAAACAAAGCTGATTCAGTCAATATAGAACATCACCAAACCCAGTACTGTTTTTTTTTTTTAAATAAAAATTTACTATTTGAAGATCCAGATCCGCGGATCCAGTCCGAGTTCTTTTTAATAAAAATAGCAAAATCAACAGGATGTTAGCATTTTTATTTAAAAAACAAATGGTACTGGGTTTGGTGATGTTCTATATAGTCTGAATCAACTTTATTTGCGTTCGTTTGTGCTAAAAGAGTGACTTTGAGAGCTGTTTCAGCCTACAATGTAATTCAATGAGGAGCATATTTTTTTATTATCAATGGAGCAATTATTTTAGATTTCTTGCCCACCTTTGGAGATGCATCATGGCAAGGTAACTACACAACCCAAACCTCTACCAAAGTGGTCTTGCCCTTTAAGCACTGTTAACCACCCCAGTATCCGTATTGTGGCTATAGCTTTAGCAGAAAATAGCCGATCGACAAGCTCACTGCGACACGTTGTGAGCTTGTCGATCGGCTATTTTCAGCCAAAACTTTCCTCATAATAACACAAAACAGAAAATACACTAGTATTGAGCCCTGAGGCTCACCGGTTACCCATATGGGGTTAAGTTAGTTTTAATAAAATAATTTAAACGTTCTTTGTTTGTGTGAGTTTCCTCATTTTGTTACAAACTCAGCCGTTTGCAACACTCTTGTTTGGTTGTTGCAATAAATACATTTAAGTGGTTGAATTTATGTAATTTGTTATCCCTGAGTCAACAGAATACTTCAAAACGAAGTATGGAGCTCGGCCTATAATTGATCATTGATTTGATTGATATGCTGCATGCCATGAGTGCGAAGTGGTATTTTCTTAAACTTAATTCAGTTAATCAAAGAGGATCTGTTGTCATAATACAGCACTGTTTGAGGAACTATAGTTGAAAACTTAAGACATATTTTTTAATGTCCAGTCCAAAGTGAGAGCAATGTAGCCTACTTGATTTAACACCAAAACTGCTATAGTTTTGATCATCTGAAACTAAGGAATGTATAAATGACAAAAAGGGTATGAATTTTTATGACATTACGAAACATCTCTCTGTTTCCTCTCAATGAAAGTGTAAATCTGGGTTCAGACTCAGTCAGAGTGAACGTTTTCTAACAGATGGTTTTAAACAACCTATATCTCAGTCGTGTCATAATGAACCCTTTCCCTGATCATCAGAGGGTGTATCTAGTAGATCCAGTCATTCTGTCAGGGGTAGAGGTGTTTGCTGTGGATTTTCATCTTTTGACCTGTCACCTCTTGCTTTAACTTTAAATATAACCTCAAAATCCTAATTAATGTGAAAGGCCTGGTGGTGCAAGAGTAAAGCATAGGCTTCACAAGCGGATGGTCGTGGGTTTGAATCTTGGTCAGGGAAGATCTCAATTTTCGGTCTTTTTAAGGCGAGAACCATGGATGAAGCCCGCCTCCCTCCTCACGCCCTCTTTTAGCTCCGGTAGGAGAGGGAGGAGCATGGAGGGAGCCCACCTCCAGGGGGAGGAGCTTAATACATTTACATATTAATTAAAGATTTTTATTTTAGTATTTTTTTTGATTTTATGGCCACTGTTTTTTTTTCACATGAATTTGTTTGAGATATTTTTTTATTGTTTTTTTTCATCACCAGTTTGTATTGACCACAGCTCCATTGTTTTTTTGTTGTATTACCCTTTTAGTTTTTATTTAGTAGTTGTTTTGAGTGAGCTTTGAACCTCAAACCTTTAGTTTGTGAACCTTTGATTTATCTTTTAAGCCACGCTGGCATGGAAGGTGCAATTGGGAACGTCATCCTTAACCCATCCTTAACCCGCCTTTTAGAATTTAGATGGACAGTGAAAATGTTCTTCAGGAGCCTTGAACTCCAAACCTTCTGGTTTCAGACCCTGTGTTTATCTCTTAAGCCACGCTGGCATGGAAGGTACAATTGGGAACGTCATCCTTAACCCGCCTTTTAGAATTTAGATGGACAGTGAAAATGTTCTTCAGGAGCCTTGAACACCAAACTTTCTACTTTCAGACCCTGTGTTTAACTCTTGAGCCACGCTGGCATGGAAAGTACAATTGGGAACGTCATCCTTAACCCGCCTTTTAGAATTTAGATGGACAGTGAAAATGTTCTTCAGGAGCCTTGAACACCAAACCTTCTACTTTCAGACCCTGTGTTTAACTCTTGAGCCACGCTGGCATGGAAAGTACAATTGGGAACGTCATCCTTAACCCGCCTTTTAGAATTTAGATGGACAGTGAAAATGTTCTTCAGGAGCCTTGAACACCAAACCTTCTACTTTCAGACCCTGTGTTTAACTCTTGAGCCATGCGGGCATGGAAAGTACAATTGGGAACGTCATCCTTAACCCGCCTTTTAGAATTTAGATGGACAGTGAAAATGTTCTTCAGGAGCCTTGAACCCCAAACTTTCTGTTTTCAGGCCCTGCGTTTATCTCTTGAGCCACGCTGGCATGGAAGTTACAATTGGGAACATCATCCTTTACCCGCCCTTTAGAATTTAGATGGCCAGTGAAAATGTTCTTCAGGAGCTTTGAACCCCAAACCTTCTGCTTTCAGACCCTGTGTTTGTGAGCCACACAGGTATGGATAATACAAAAGAGAACGTAATACTTAAACCACCTTTTAGAAGTTAGATGGACAGTGAAAATGTGCTCCAGATTTCATAGATAGCCTCATAGACCACAGCGCTGGCATACAAGTTGCAATTGGGGATGTAATACTTAACTCACCTTTGACAATTTAGATGGAAAGTGAAAAATGCTCTTTGGGAGTTTTGAACCCAGAACCTTTGGATTATAAACCTCTGATTTATCATTTGAGCCACGTTGGCATACAAGTTGCAATTGGGGATGTAATACTTAACTCACCTTTGACAATTTAGATGGAAAGTGAAAAATGCTCTTTGGGAGTTTTGAACCCAGAACCTTTGGATTATAAACCCCTGATTTATCATTTGAGCCATGTTGGCATGGAAGAAGAAATCGGGAATGTAATAGTTAACTCATCTTTCACAATTTAGATGGAAAGTGAAAAATGCTCTTTGGGAGCTTTGAACCCAGAACTTTTGGATTATAAACCCCTGATTTATCATTTGAGCCATGTTAGTTGGGTCATCTGTGGCACTTCCGTGACCGTGGAGAGCGAAGGTCCGTTTCTCAATGGATTTGTCATCTAGGAGGGTTATTAAACAAATTTAGCCAGGGTGTATTTTTAAAAGGGGCGTGGAAAATGTTTGAGAGACCAAAATCCAAAATGGCGACCGTGAAAATGAACTTTTTAATGGTTTGACCTACAAAGATGCACAATACATGGTTTCAGAGCTTATTTTGGTCAAGGAATACATATTTGGTGTTTATATAATGATTTGACCTATTGTTGACCTTCAAATGCAAGATGGCTGCCAATTATGAGCTCCAAAAGGTTTTTCTTTCAAAATCGTCACAGAGCTTTCTTATTAGGCTCTAATGAAAGCTCTGCTCATGATGAGTTGAATAAGATACAGTATAAGTACACAGAAGTCATCTCTGAGGTCAATACAGTCAATGTTTGTGTGTAAACAACAGTTACTGAGTTGCAGTTTCCCATTAAATAGTGTACAGTAGGCTACTGAGAATATGGTGTCCAGTTCATCCCTGGTAACTTGGGGCAACGGATAAATTGACTGATATCCTTAGTGATGCTTCCCTTTGCAGACTAACTTCTAGAAAAACAAGTTAAAACCACCAGGAAACCTGTAACTCGCAGCCAACAGCATAGCTCAACTGGTAGAGCGTCTGTCCAATAACATGACTTGACTTGAGTGGGTTTGATTCCCACTCGAGTCAAGTGTCCCCGGTAACTTGGGGCAACGGATAAATTGACTGATATCCTTAGTGATGCTTCCCTTTGCAGACTAACTTCTAGAAAAACAAGTTAAAACCACCAGGAAACCTGTAACTCTCAGCCAACAGCATAGCTCAACTGGTAGAGCGTCTGTCCAATGACTTGACTTGAGTGGGGTCGATTCCCACTCGAGTCAAGTGTCCCCGGTAACTTGGGGCAACGGATAAATTGACTGATATCCTTAGTGATGCTTCCCTTTGCAGACTAACTTCTAGAAAAACAAGTTAAAACCACCAGGAAACCTGTAACTCTCAGCCAACAGCATAGCTCAACTGGTAGAGCGTCTGTCCAATGACTTGACTTGAGTGGGGTCGATTCCCACTCGAGTCAAGTGTCCCCGGTAACTTGGGGCAACGGATAAATTGACTGATATCCTTAGTGATGCTTCCCTTTGCAGACTAACTTCTAGAAAAACAAGTTAAAACCACCAGGAAACCTGTAACTCTCAGCCAACAGCATAGCTCAACTGGTAGAGCGTCTGTCCAATGACTTGACTTGAGTGGGGTCGATTCCCACTCGAGTCAAGTGTCCCCGGTAACTTGGGGCAACGGATAAATTGACTGATATCCTTAGTGATGCTTCCCTTTGCAGACTAACTTCTAGAAAAACAAGTTAAAACCACCAGGAAACCTGTAACTCTCAGCCAACAGCATAGCTCAACTGGTAGAGCGTCTGTCCAATGACTTGACTTGAGTGGGGTCGATTCCCACTCGAGTCAAGTGTCCCCGGTAACTTGGGGCAACGGATAAATTGACTGATATCCTTAGTGATGCTTCCCTTTGCAGACTAACTTCTAGAAAAACAAGTTAAAACCACCAGGAAACCTGTAACTCTCAGCCAACAGCATAGCTCAACTGGGTTCGATTCCCACTCGAGTCAAGGGACCCTTGACTCGAGTGGGAATCGAACCCACTCAAGTCAAGCCAAGTCATGTTATTGGACAGACGCTCTACCAGTTGAGCTATGCTGTTGGCTGAGAGTTACAGGTTTCCTGGTGGTTTTAACTTGTTTTTCTAGAAGTTAGTCTGCAAAGGGACGCATCACTAAGGATATCAGTCAATGTATCCATCACTAAGGATATCAGTCAATTTATCCGTTGCCCCAAGTTACCGGGGACACTTGACTCGAGTGGGAATCGAACCCACTCAAGTCAAGCCAAGTCATGTTATTGGACAGACGCTCTACCAGTTGAGCTATGCTGTTGGCTGAGAGTTACAGGTTTCCTGGTGGTTTTAACTTGTTTTTCTAGAAGTTAGTCTGCAAAGGGAAGCATCACTAAGGATATCAGTCAATTTATCCGTTGCCCCAAGTTACCGGGGATGAACTGGACACCATATTCTCAGTAGCCTACTGTACACTATTTAATGGGAAACTGCAACTCAGTAACTGTTGTTTACACACAAACATTGACTGTATTGACCTCAGAGATGACTTCTGTGTACTTATACTGTATATTATTCAACTCATCATGAGCAGAGCTTTTATTAGAGCCTAATAAGAAGGCTCTGTGACGATTTTGAAAGAAAAACCTTATGGAGCTCATAATTGGCAGCCATCTTGCATTTGAAGGTCAACAATAGGTCAAATCATTATATAAACACCAAATATGTATTCCTTGACCAAAATAAGCTCTGAAACCATGTATTGTGCATCTTTGTAGGTCAAACCATTAAAAAGTTCATTTTCACGGTCGCCATTTTGGATTTTGGATTTTCCCCGCCCCTTTTAAAAATACACCCTGGCTAAATTTGTTTAATAACCCTCCTAGATGACAAATCCATTGAGAAACGGACCTTCGCTCTCCACGGTCACGGAAGTGCCACAGATGACCCAACTACACTGTGTTAAGGCACTGTCTATATGATCCAGAGGTCCTGGGTTTAAATCAAACTATATTATTATAAATAATAAACTTCAGGAATATATTACATACACATTCATAGCATGTTGTTCATTAGGATTTTATTTTTTGGAGGCAAATCAATGAATATATGTACTTTTTACAGTATATGAGGAGCACATCTCTACAGTTTTATAATGTAAACAATCTCTGAAGAGAAATGTATTCAGTTTAAAAGGAAGCCATTGTCTTCAGTTTTAAACTATTTACATGAATTAAAATATAATTTATAACATCAGATACTTCTGCTTCTATGAAACTAGATTTTAACAATTCAAAAATACTGAAATGCATTTGTCTCCACATTCTCAAGACATATGAAATCACACAAAACAGAGAAAGAAAAACACCATTTAAAGACATCCAAACTAAGTGGCTTATAAATAAAAAGAAGAAACGCAAAATAAAACCAACATATGTAAAAATATAAAATCTTACTAGCAGTATTTACTGTTTTCTTTTACCAAAAACTAAGTTAAAAAAAGAGAAAATCATTTTTATGTGAATTTGATAGTCATTAGATGGAAATAGACAAAATCAATAGCGATGAAAAACAAAACTTAAACAAAAAGTAAAACAATGTATGCCCTTTATGTAATTATTTTTCCTCCACCAAAAGAACCACTCACATGTACTTAATCTTTGACAGTTTGCAGTCCCTACAAAGTGCCTATTTGACATCACATTTACCATCAAAATTAAACAGAAAGCCCGGTGATTTCCTGTGTATTCGTGACTGTTAGGTTAGTAATGTATTAAAACCACAAAGAGACACACACACACACAAACTGGTTCAGGATGGTGTAGTGGTCCAACTTTCACAGATGAAATAGAAAGTGAAGATGCCATAGTTTAAGGCCCAAGTTATTATAAGCGCTGCTGTCCAAGAAGGGTTATTTCTGAGTCATTGAGTTGAAAGATACATTGCTTTATAAAAACAAAACATTTAACCGTAATATTGAAATGAAAACAAACATGAATTTTCAGCCGGGCACCGGGCGGTGATGTTGGATCATTGCTGACATCTTTAACACCGAACCTGACAAACTGGACATTAAACACATCTAGATTTTTAAGCGCTGTTGTCAAGTCTGTTCTTTTTTATTATTATTGTTGATTTTTTTTATTTTTTGTCTTTTTATTTTAATTTTTTTGGTCAACTTGCCTCTCAAGTTTTAATGGTTTTCTCGACATTTTTCTGAAGTGAAGAGTGGAAAGAAAAATGTATTGCATTCTAACAAGGGTTTTCCCTTTGGAAGGAGGGTTTTCTTTTTTATTTGGATTGGTTGTCCTCGGATCTAGGACCCCTAGACCCCCATAGCACGGACAGCAGTACAATGTTGAAATGTGTTCGTGTTCTCAAAACACTTAGGAGAATGGTCAACATCAAATATTTTTTTTCTATAAGAAAGTATATAATCATCTAGATATCTACACAAACACACAAATATATATTCATATATATATATAGATATATGTAATATACCTTTTATAATATGGCTGTATTGAAAAAAGGGTTTTAATTCCAACAGTAATTATTTAATAATAAAACACATTGGATTGGAAAGGAGTTCAAACAGTAATAATAAAAGCTTACAGTGGTAGCTTTTATATTAACCCCCTTGTTGATTCTTAAGGCTTGCCATGACAAAGGGCTGTGATGTTTCATTCACCTCCTACAGGGATGGAAGCACCCTCACTGGTATCAAGTAGTCTGAAGACTGTTATATTGGGGTCAAACTGGAAACAAGTTTTTCTTCGTGTTCTTGCCAATTTCATCCTTCCCACATTCCAATGTCAAGAGTCATACATGTTCACAGAGTTACCTTGATAATTACCATAGTGTCTCAACACGACACAGAAAATCAGATTTTAAACAAACCTGTGCACCATCAAAATATGGCAATAACAGTTATGCTATAGTTTCATTTCAATGAAAACAAAACAAACGAAAAAAGTGTGAACATATATACTCACTACTTGGGCTGGGCTGTTATTTTGTGCAAGAGTAAAAATAGCATGATTTTGTAATGAGATTTGTTGTTTTTTTGTATACAATATGTTCCATGTATATGCCACAACTGACCACATTCTTTCCTGTACTATATAGTTTGTGTTACACAGCAGTCTACATTTAGTAGCCTATAGGATCGGTAGTTTGAAGATTGCCCATGTAGTCATGGTAGTTAAAACAACCAACCAACCATCCAACCAACATACTATTTATTATTAACGCTGTCTCTCTGAAAGGCTGTCTCATAGATAGACTATTATGTATTGCATCTTGATTGCTTTTTTTCTTGAAACAAAATAAACAAAAAAGATAAAATCATCTAAAAATATTTAGTCATTTAAAGAAGAAACATAAGAAATAGAATCTTCTGGTACAATAGTCTAAAGGGATTTCTTTCTTTTTTGTATATATATATATATATATATCCCCCCCCTGCCCATTTTACAACAGTGTTGGACTTAACGTGTGAAGTCGTTAACCACTTAAAACCCCAGCATCCGTATTCTGGGGATAAATGTTCGTAGAAAATGGCAGATCTACAAGCTCACAAAGTATTGTGAGCTTGTAGATTGGCTATTTTCAGTGATAATGTTAAACGAAAACAGTAAAGTCACTAGTGTAGAGCCCTGAGGGACTTTGATCAACCAAGTATAGGGTTTAAGTGGTTAATGACTTCGTTTTCCCTTCATTTTGTCTCTGTACTGAACATCCATCAGCTCTTTGCCCTGAACGTGACCCGCCACCTTTACAAACACACAATACATTTTATGTTTACGAGGCATAGTGCTATATACACATTATATATATTTCATATATCTCAATATATTGTTTCTTTTTTTCTTTTTCTTTTTCTTTTTCAGTATGTAAACCAGCACATTCTCTCACGTTTTAGTAGGGTACATACTAAGCACAAATGCTCATTCAGATGTTTTTGGATTTGTCAGATGGAACCATGTCTTACTCCAAGTCCTTCCTCCTCCCCCAATTCTATTGGGGATGACACTTCCAATTATCACAACAGTATGTATAGCACAACATCTGTTTGTTTTTTGGATGTCAGCAAGCCTAAGAGGGCGCAAAACCTCAGCGAACTTCAGTTTCAAATCAGTCAACGTTGATTTTTCAACACCGAATGAGGCCTTTTTGTACTTAGTGTGCGTCCTAATAAAGTCGATGGAGAATCAAAGTTATGTAAACATTCAATTTTCATGTGTGTTACCATAGAGTTGATTAGATAGATAGACAGCAAGAGGGAGGAGAGAGAAGAGAGGAGGCATTGTTATAAAAGGGTTTGGGGTGTTCTTGAAACAAGACCCAAAACCTAGATTGAGAGTGAAGAGAAAGAAGAAGAGAGAGAAAGAGGAGAGTCAGGCTGCACAGTATTAAAGCACTGGAGAGGAGGGGGAAAGGAGGAGATGGGTGGATCAGCAAGATTCTTGAAGAAGCAAAGAGGTGAATTTTGACCTCCCAGCACATTCAAGGACCACCACCTACCATCCAACCCAAAGTCAAAACCCTTCACCCATGGACCCCCCATGGCAGCTCCCAACCCAGACACGAAACACAGTCAAGAGACACTCAGATACCCAAGGACACACGATCAAAGACAGCACACAAAAACATTAGCTTTAAGGAGAGAGAATGAGAGACAGAACAGGTTACTTCCCTCTTTTGGGGCTCAACAGTAGAAGAAGTAGAACAGAAAAACACACGCACGCGCACACACACACACACACAAACAAACAAACCCCAAACTACCCTTAAGCACCCCTCAGATGGAACATCCTTGGCAGGAAAACAACCATGTTCACAAGAGAAGCAATTAATAGAGGCTGGGAAGAGCGTCAAGAGAAGCTGGGGGGTGCGGAGGGATGGATGGGGGTGAGGTAGAGACGTTCGGCTGATGCGGGACATCTCCCATGAAAACTGTGATTCTCAGCCGATACTCCATCCCTCGCTTTGCCCTGGGTTTGTCTTTGTTTTGGGTGCCAAGGCTGCTGGCGGGCTTGGAGGCTCTCTCTCTCTCTTCAGTTCAAGGGCCTTTAATTACCGACTGTATCAGGGACATATGCATCTGAGGGCTATTTGAGCTACGCTTTAGCCCGAGTCAACACAGTAATTCGGGGATCCGGCTTCCACATGGTACAACAATCTTGGAGGTGATCAAACGGTTTGGTTTACATTCAGAGTTTTGAGTACATTCCATTATTTGAAAATTTAAACTGACCCAGTCACTATATTCAATCTAGTCTATTCTATGGCATGGAACTAAATGTGTAAACTCCCAAAATGCTCTGCGGAATTATGCATGCCTTCTACTGTTGGGGTGACGTTCTGTTTTGCTTAGAAATGCAATGAATTGCAAATGCATCCTGGCGGTGTTCATTTGGACCTTCTGGTGGCTATGGAGAAATGAATAGTGAATAGTCTCCATGACACTCTGTGAGGTTTAATTATTGATTACGCTTGGTATGAAAATGTCAATGACTATGATAATTGTTTTCCCCATTTCAATCTACATCAATCTGATGTAAACACTTTTTTGTGCCATTATATATTACATTTTTTGGTGGGTTTCAAGCGTTACAGTAAGCGTTCCAGTGTGACATTGTCTTTTAAAGTGTGAGACAGCAGCCAGATGGGTTTGCTCACATGGGTGAGAAAAAAAAAGCATTGACTAATGAGATCTGATTGGTTAGAGAAGGCTCATCACTGTTGCAATTTGAACTCCTGTTGATGCCTGCTACATTTTGCAGATTGAGATCAAAAGCTATACATTTAGACGAGGGTAAATTAGCAATAGTGCCAATAAATAAGAAAAACTAATTCTCTATATCAACAGTAGCCAGGGCAAGGAGTAATTCGGATTTTGGATTATTTTGGGGCTAGATCTAACGTTGGGGAGGGATGTGCTAATGCACGTGCTAAAATGTTAGCATGTGCTCTCCAGTTAGCTGCTTTAGTTTCAATATTTGATCGATCATTTTCAGATATTTTATTCCTCATTTAAGTTGGTTTCTTTCTTCTCCATCAAGCCTAGCAGAGCCTGCACACCCAAAAGCAGCACCCATACAGTTAGCACCCCATATGTTTTTTGTCTGTGGCAGCCAGTAGCAGAAGTCATAGGGTAGTGTACTTTAGCATGGCAGAGTAATAGACTAGAGTCAGGGGGAAGTGAAGGACAGGGGAGACATGTTTTGCCTCCTACAGTGCATAGATTAAAATCAAGGAAGCACTAAACTTACAAAAAGAAAAAACAATGTTTTTTTTCCCTTCCTCATTTTTGATTTGTAAACTTTTGAAGCTGTCAAATGATTTAGTGAAATGTTAGTTGTTCTTGTTTTTAATTGTTATTTTCTCATTGTCCACACATACACAGTTTTTTTGTTTGCTGTTGTTGACATTTTACAACATCCACATTTTTTGCTAAAAAAAACCAAGCAGATTTTTTTTCTATTAGACAACCGCACGACTTGATGGCGAAAACAGTTTGCAGTATCGCCACCGGTGACCGAAGAGAGAGGGAGGGGTTTTACAAAAAAAGAGAAACAATCGAACAAACAAAACAAAAAAGACCCGCAGAGACACACACACACACACACACACGCACACACACACAACGACCAACGGGACGCAGGGATAATAGCAAAGTATTTTTTGCTACAAGAGGTCTCTTCTTACTTCCGCACCTTGCGGCGCAGAATGATGATGTCACCAACACAGACAGGAAGCAGCTTTTGTTTGTTCTTGTTATTGTCGTTCCACAGCAAACTCGTAGAAGTAGCAGTAGTTTTGTGGGTGACGTTAAAAGTTCAATCTCCTCCTCTTGTCACAACTGTCGTAGTCTCCGCATTTCAAGCTGTATCCTTAGGTGTAAAAAGTAAAAGTTTTAGTTCCTAATAATCCAATGTTAAAAATGTAAACATTTTTCGCGGGGTTGTCTTGCGCAGAGGAGGTACTGAGAGGCCACCGTCTCAGGGGCCCCGTGTTGTCGGAGACTGCTGTAGTCACTGGGGTGGACCAGTGGGGAGCAGCGGCATCAGCGATGTAAGGACTTTTGGGCCTCCTTGAGCAGGGTGTCAAAGTCCAGCGCATCGTACTTGCTCTTGACTGGGCCTGGTCCTGCCTCATCTGGAAGAGAGGGAGATAAAAAATGAATAAATGAATAATAAATGTGTTGTGGTATTCAGCATGTGTAATGACTTAGTTATGGGAATACATTTACCACAGACTTAGTTATGGGAATACATTTACCACAGACTTAATTATGGGAATACATAAGTGGATTGGTTGCTTCTTATTTTGCTTGTGTATCTATCCAACCATACATCTACAGTACAGTATGTGCACAGCTAAATCCTCAGTGTTATTCTTTTGTAACTCTTGACAGTCTTTCTTGCTCTTCACTGGGCCTGGTCACTGTGTGTGTGTGTGTGTGTGTGTGTGTGTGTGTGTGTGTGTGTGTGTGTGTGTGTGTGTGTGTGTGTGTGTGTGTGTGTGTGTGTGTGTGTGTGTGTGTGTGTGTGTGTGTGTGAGGGGGGGGGGGGGGGGGGGGGGTGCGCGCGCGCTCATGTGTCTATGTCTGACTGTGTGTGTGTGTGTGTGTGTATTCCTTACCGAGGTCTATGTATCGCTTTCTGGTCATCCTGCGGAGGGCACTTGCTCCATTCTGATACTGCATATCTCGTTCCCTCCAGTGTCTCTGACCTCCAGCTTGACGGATCTTTATCACCCCACAGCGCTCCCTGCACAAACACACACACGCACACACACGCACACGCCACACACGCGCACACACACACCCACACACACATCAAGACCATAGCACAGCTTTCTCTTATTCCCCCAATTGAGAGTGTGTAATCCGCTTCCCCTTCACATGACAACACATGATCTATAACTACTATTATTGCTACAAATATACAACCCTCTTTAACACTTGATGTCCTCCTTCTACCATCAATACGTGCAATTGTTGTCCACATCTACTCACTAACTTTCTCTGTCTACTCCTAATTACTAGCAGCACTAGCATACTGGTACTGGTATTACAACCAACGTACTCATTGCGGATGATGACTTTGCAGTCCTCGGGGCTTCCAAACACCTGGAAGCGTTTTCGTAGCATGTTCTGGGTCACACTGCTCGGCAGGTTGTGGATGTAGAACACCTGGCAGTTGTCCTGGCAACAGGGAACAGGGAAACCATGGCAACAGTCAGGACAAAAAAAAGAGACATATTGCGGGCATTTGTGCATGCATCACGTCTAGACTTGCAACACTACGTTTTTTATTTTTTTTACAACAGTGGTTGTCAAACTTTTTCATTTCACAAGGACCCCCGCCCGTAACCTCTGAGTGTGCATTTGTCTCAGTGTTAAAGACCTGTAAGGGTCCATTTGGAATCCCTCAAGGAACCACTGTTTTACTAAACTCTAGCCCCTTTATCCAACATTAAAGCACATTCTTTTTCTTTAAGATGACATTCAAATTCAACTACAAGAGGCTGTAACACCTGTAGCACTCTGAAGTCAGTGGTAATACTGTATACTAATGTGAGATTATTCCAGACATTCATACCGCCACTATTTCCATACCATTTCATCAGAGTGAGAATTTTACATTTTAATGTACTGTAGTAGTATGTTCTGGTTGTAGTATGTGTGTGGCATAACTAGAAGTTTCTGTACCTCATCTTTCTGCTGGCCTGTCTTGGTTTTGTTCCTCTGCTTGTCCTCTGGACAGCTCTCTGAGTTCTCACCACTGCAGAGAGAGAGAGAGGGGGGAGCAGAGAGAGAGAGAGAGAGACAGACAGACAGAGAAAGGGAGAGAGGAAGAGGGAGAGAGACATACAGGAGAAGGGGAGGTAGACATCCAGGGAAGACAAGAGGGACAAGAGAAATGGAGAGGAGGAGGGAGAAAAGTGAGGAAAGAAGGAGGAAGACAGATGGGGATGGGAGGGGGAGGACAAGGTTAAACAAAAATGTCAGACATGAGAAGCAAACAGGTGAATTGTAGCCAGAGAGGAGGCTGGCTCACACGCACTGCGGCAAGACGCCTTCATCCTTCATCACACTCTCCCTATGTCTTCTTCATTCTCTCCATTAATCAATGTTGACATCTTTCAGTCTTTTCAGTCTGGTTACTCAGGCTATGTCTGTGTTGTTGTTGTCTGTTTTGTATCTGTGTTTTTATATGGACCTGGATTGTGTCTGAAATAAAGTTTATCATGTCTTCCTCTGTTTCTCTCTCTCTCTCTCTCACCTGGAGTCTGTCTTGCTGGCGGGGGAGTCGGGTGATGAGTGGAGAACTGGCGAGGGGGAGCGAGAGGAGGATGAGGGCTCTCCCTCTTCCTCCGAGGCAGGGGGCGTGGCTGCCGCCGAAGACTGGCGCTCGGGCGACGATGACATGACCGACATCGCTGTCATCATCACATCCACGACCGCCTCGCCCTGCTGCTGCTGCCGTCCCGCCGCGGACGCCGCCCGGAGCCTTCCTCCCTCGTCCTCCTCGCCCTCCTCTTCCTCCCCGCCTTTCCCTGCCTCCCGCTTGATCGACTCCGTCCCGCGGGCCGTTCCTCCGGATTTCTCAGAGCGCAGGATGGCGCCCAGCATGGCGGCGCTGCGCCTGTGGCTCTCTCCGAGGCTCAGGGCGCAGTAGTCGTGGTCCCCGAAGGAGGTGCGCTGGTGGGCCAGCAGGTTGCCGTTCAGCAGGCTCTGCTGGGCCTCTCTCTCGCGGGCCTGGCCCATGCGCCTCAGCTGGGCGTACAGCTCCGTCTGCTCCGGGAGCTTCCTCCGCTGGTGCTGGTGGGCGCGGCTCAGCCAGGATGACGTGCCCTTGGTGGCGGCGGTGGTGGCGCTGGGGGTACCGGTGTTGGTGTTGGTGGACTCTCCCTCTCCTCCTCCTCCTCCTCCCCCTCCACCCCCCTTCCCTCCCTCCGCTGGCTTGAAGAGCTCATCCTCCGCCGGTTTGTGGGGGGGCGTGGTGGGTGGAGTGAGACCTGTGTAGCGGGGGGAGGAGAGGCATCAGACACAGCTTTGCTTTTGGATATTTCGTTGTTGTTGTTTTTGGGGTAACTCTTATCTTAGCTGCTTACAGCAGTGGTTCTCAACCTTTTCTGGATCAGGGCCCCCTTGTTGAATATCTCAAAAGTGTTCGCATTCAGCCCACCCATCTGACCACTTAACATGGCAGCTGAATGGTGGTCAGATGGGTGGGCCGCGTGCATTTTCATTTTCTACGAGAGCATAATATGGTAAATATTCTTTTGCACATTTTCTTATGTTATGTTCTACTATGAACAAAACCGCCAGACCTTTTAAAGACTTTCACCAAATCCCCATATACTCCCCAACAGTAATGAATAAGTCCATACTTTTCCAGACCTGTAACAAGCACCCTGTATAACAGAGTCAGGAATAGACAGCATGTTAACCGACAGCATGAGAGACATGTTTACCTGCTGTTCCACACAGATCCACACTGAGCGTCGGCTCAAAAGGCTTGGTGCCATACTGAGACTCTCTGGTGGCAAAGAAGCACAAAGACAAGCAGAGCTAGGTTTTATTCTGATGCTTTGGCAATATTTCATCACTGTCAGGTGGAAACGTTGTATGACCAAAACCGTTATTTTTCAGGAAATGGAAAAAATAACCTGTGATCCAATGTAGTTACAATACAATGTAGGTGTTATTTAGTCACAAGCTCTTGTTAATACCTTTCATAGGTTAAATATTTATAAAAAATATGGATGTAACCACTTTCACAACTAGCGAAAATATATATTTTTGCTACTTTTGCATGAGTATGGCATTCATTTATGTTGAAATATGGAGATACAAGGTTTCTGCCCGACAGCAACGATTTGTGTTAAAGCTTCTTAACTTTCAGCATGCTGAATTAAAATGGGAGACAGAGACACACAGAAAGACAGCGAGGGAAACTGGGAGGAGACAGAAACAAATAGACTGAGAGGCAGATGGAAGAGTACATAGACAGACAGACTGGCTGATAGATTGATTGATTGCTGCCTCATGCTAAATGACACAGCCGTTTCAAAACACAGATGAGTTTCAGATTTGAGTGGTGCAATCAAGGACAGTCTACTAAAGTCCTGACAAAAAAGAAAAAAGAAAATAACTTCTTATTAAAGTTTTCAACATAAAAAAAGTTCCAGCAGATTTCTAAATGTGAATAACAAATCCCTCAGTAGACACGAGTTGCATGTGAATGGTGTCCCTGTCCCTTGGTTCTTATCACAGACACCATATGCACTCCTATTTCTTCCTCTCCCCCTATCTATCCTTGTGCCTTTTATTTTGCCCCGGTCTCTGTTTCTCGCTGTGAATGCCTGGAATCATAGCTGAGCTGAGTTGACTGGCCTTTTGGGGGGACGTTACACAACAGAATAAAGCCAAAGAAAGAAAGTGGGGGTGGGGGGGAGTACTTTTTTGTGTGCATCAGTGATTGATTTTAAAATGGCCTGCGTTCCAAAGGGATTGTACATTCAAACACACTCCACCAGCTTCCAGGACTGGTAAAAGATGAGCGAGTGCCAGGGGATGGGGTGTGTGTGTGTGTGTGTGTGTGTGTGTGTGTGTGTGTGTGTGTGTGTGTGTGTGTGTGTGTGTGTGTGTGTGTGTGTGTGTGTGTGTGTGTGTGTGTGTGTGTGTGTGTGTGTGTGTGTGTGTGTGTGTGTGTGTGTGTGTGTGTGCGCGTGTGTGTTGGATCAGAAACTCTGCTTGCTGCCGTTTGATTACAAACATTTGCGATTTGATTCTAAGAATCTTGTTTTTGGTGACAATAAGAAGCTTATTGTTGGCCCTCTAAAGAGGTTTGTGGAGTTAAAACGTCCACCCTGTGAATTAACAACTTTCAACCTGGCATGCCTATTTTGAGCATGTCAGTTAAAGACTAATCTCTCAAAACATATTCAGAGCTCCGCATATCAAATTCAAAGGAAGAAAAAAATATGTTCTCCTTTTTTTGCCGATAGGTTCCCAGATTGGTTAAAGAAATGTCCAAAAAAGTGTCATGATGTGACACGTTGTGTGCTTGTAAATTGGCTATTTTCACTAGTTTTGAAATAGGGCTTAAGTATTTAATATTGTACACGGAGGGTGTCTTGTACAATAGCAAAAAACACATGATATACTGTATGATAACAACACTGGATAGATGCAGGATGACATAAATAAAATAAATGGGGGAATATAATATTTGTTCAGAGTTGTGAGGCTGGTACGGTGCAGGTATTCTGTAGAGATACTCACCCTGTAGTCTTGGAGTTGAGTGGCAGGCAGAGACAGGCTCGTTTCTCTGCAATCAAACACAACGAGAAGCAGGTGCACTCATAAATACTCAGGAGTTGTTTTTGGTGTGTGTACGTGCGCCTTCCAACTCTCTTATAACATTTCAAAAGGATTTGCATTAATGCCAGGTGTGCTGAATGTCTGTAGGTGTACAATATGTGTGTGTGCATGTGTGTGTTTCTGTTTGATTCCTCCCTTTTACGATAAGGCAGTGGTTCTCAAATGTTTTCATGTGAAGGACTCCTAAATTAATATGTATTTGGCTGTGGACCCCCATCTGAAAAATGTTGTGCCAGGGACCCCCTTACAAGATTTGTTTTGTTAAAATGTTACAAAAAAAATAGATCTACAAGCTCACAATGTGTTGCATCACGACGCATTGTGAGCTTGTAAATCGATGGCCGATGTATATAGGGTTAAAGTGGTTAAACTGATTTTGCTGGGGAACCCCCTCAACTAGGGTCTCTGGATCCCACTTTGAGAACCACTGCAATAAGGGCATTTTTTGAGAGACACATACTGTATTTTTTTTTGCACCTCCCCCATTGTCGGAGGTACTAACAACACAGGTATCAGCATCATGTTTGTGAGACAGATCGAACACAGCAGGGCAGGAATGTCACAGCGGCCACGGCCTACAGTATGCCCCTGTATGCCCCTCGGAACATTCGATGCCCTGCGGCCACAGTGGCCTTAACGCCCTGCCCGCAGCTCCAGCTGATTTCACCGTTCTCCCCTCAACGCAATTTTCCTGTCAGTGCGTTTTTTAGACACCATCGTCTGTGGTCGAGATTCTAAATTCTTATTGGACATCATCAAGTGAAGCGCACCACACCAGTGGTAGGTTTGATTTGATTGGTATGACACACACCAGCTATGCTGTGTGGAAGCCACGCCATGCTGTTGACAGTCAGAGAGACTGAAAGAGAAATGCGTGTTCGATGGGGGAGCTACAACCGTCTAGTACGTAAAAAAGTACTCCCCCAAAAAAGCTATCCAAAATGCAAAACTTGCCTAAAATAAGTTGCAGCTAAGACGTCGAATTTGCTTCAACATCTGCGATCACCATGCAGTTTTACATACCGAAGTGAAGGTAATACACTCAACTCAACTACACCGCTGTGGTTTTACCAAGGACATGTCCTGTGTGTGTGCGTGCGCGTGTGCGTGTGTGTAAAATAGATGATTAAAAACGAGTAAAAGTTTTTATGAATTGATGGATGACAGTTGATAACGTTTACGTTTATTACACACATTAATCATCAGTGATGTTAATCTTAATCTTATTTTAATAATAAAATACATAAAAAATAATGAAGAAATGTTATATTTTAAATAGTAAAAACATGAACTAAAGTCATTACTGCTGCACTATACTGATGCATATACAAAATGATTTAAGACTTCATGTGGGACTTTCTAAGCTACATGATACTGACACACACTATACTGAATGCAGTGCACTACATTTGATTTAGGATTTATTTAAAAATGTACATGATACTGATTTTAACATGGTGCTATATCCAGCCTTTTTTGTGCCTTTTTATTCTCCCTTCCTTACTTGGGTACCAGAAAAGCGCTATATAAGTCTGATGTATTATTATTATTATTATTACTTCTAATTATTTTTCACTCCTTGAACCACTCCTTGAAAATGTGAGCCTTCCACCTCACTTTTATCTGTAACTGTGTCGTGACAATAAAGTTGGTCGATTGATTGATTGATTGATTGATTCATCTTGAATGAAAATAACATTTCTGGGGAAAATACAATGAAACCTCCAATGTGCGAATGCTCATGTGATCCTATACATCCATAGTCTTGTCCTCTGGCACTGGTCTCCTAAGGCTAGAACAAATAAGCATGGAGAAGCAGCTTTTTTAACAGTTTGCCGACGGGTCTCTGAATCTGTTCATTTTTAAAAGAAATCTTAAGACACACCTTTTTAGCATTGCTTTTACTTGGGTTTCTGCATTACTCTTGTTGCTTTTAATTCGTTTTTAAGTACTTTTTAATTGTCTTTTCATGCATTTCTTTATTTCTTATGTTCCTGTGTTTAAAAAAAATCTTTTAATTATTTTCTGTGAAGTGCATTTAACGGAATTTAACTTGATTGATTGATTCATTGTGGAAAAAATGTAAGCGCAATAATAATGAAACCGCCTCAGACTATAATTGTACCATCAAAATCTATAATTCATGCATCCCTAATTCAAACAGTGACTCTGATTATTAGTCCAGGACTGAATGTGACAAATAATGAGACCAATATGAGTTTGTGCAAATATTGGAAATGTGTCAATTGATTATTTTGGGTTGCATTTTGGGGTGCAGGGACCAACAACAACCACCATCTCATGAAAAATGAAGAAATATTCATTTTTCAAGGACCCAAGCCACAGAAAGAAGATACATCAAATATTCACGTGTACTAGGGTGTGATGTCACTGTACCTAAAATAATAATGTGTGTTTTAGATGCTATCCTATATGAATTATGAATATTTGTGTTATTTGAAATCTGTCTACATCTTCTGTGCCTACATGGAAACCAAACACATTACCAATTTATTAATTTACCAAAATCAAGTGTCTTTTCCTCTAGCCTAATGTGTATTATGTAACTGATATTTTTTGGTTAAAACTAAAATGTTATTTTGTTAAAACGATAAAGCTCTATAATCTGATCATTGCTATATAAAGAGTGTTTGCTCGGTAACGGAGGTCTCCCTGTCTCTCCAGCTCTTTAACCCATTAAGACCTGAGGCCGATTCTACAAATGTCTTCCAAATCCAAAACAGTTTTCTGAAACACTTATGTTGCTATATCAGTGGATGTCAAGGACCCCCAAAATTATATGTATTTGGCCACGGACCCCCATCTCAAAATATTTAGTTCCAGGGACCCCCAGAAGCAAAGATTTGAGTTACAAATGTTCGCTTTAAAATATATATATATTCAAAGATTTGCACAATTTTTTTAACTTTTGATACTTTTGTGCGACGATGTAGTATGATCAAGTAGGGCATTAATTCACAAAAAAACACAAATGGTTAGAATATAGAGATAAGAGGTTTCTGCCCGACAGCAACGATATACAGTATCTGTCTATATGTGTCTGTCTGTCCATCTCACCGTGGCAGCAGGGCTTGGCAGGCTCTGCAAGTATCTCCATTGTCCTTCCTCCTTCAGCGTGGGCTGTCAGGAGTTTGCTCCCTTCCTCCTCTCCCTCCCTTTTCTCCTTCCCTTTCTCCTTCTCATCCCTCTCTTCCTCTCCCCAGGGGCGCGCGGGCCTCAGCCTCTTGGCAAAGCGGCTGGGGAAGGAGGCCAGGCGACGGGATCGACGCACCGAGAAGGAGCCTCCTTCCTCCGGGGACTCCTCGCGGCTCTGCGCCGCCTCCGAGAATAAGGTTCTTCTATCAGGGGAGGAGGAAGGAGGAGAGGAGGACACAGAAGAAGAGGAGTCTTTGCAAAGCTCTGCTTTGGCCAGCCGGTTGGCCGGGGTGGCGCTGGGGGCAGCGGGGTGGTGGGTGGAGGCTCCTCTGTGCGGGCTGTGGGAGTGGGAGTAGGGGACGCTGTGCAGTCTGTAAGGCTTGCTGACGTCGACGGAGCCACTCTGCTCCAGGAGCTCACGCAGCAAGGAGTTGGCCTTCACCTCCCTCCTCCGGGCAAAGGGCAGCCTCCTTGGAGCGACACCGACACCTCCCGCAGAACCGCCGGTCCCCGCCGATCCTTCCCGCATCCCTGCCCCTCCCACTAGAACAACTTTGCTCGTGTGGTGGTGTGAGTTTTGCGAGGCCGCGCGCGACGCCTCCAGTCTGGCTCTGTTGCGCGCTGAGGCGGGGAGTTGCTCTCTCCTCTCCCAGCCCTGCTGCTGCTGCTGCTGCTTGCGCGTGGGCAGGCAGTACGTGTGCATGTACCTGATGAGCTCCACCACGGAGCGCAGCTCTTTCTCTGAGCTGAACTGAGGCTGGGGAGGCTCCGCGGGGGGCAGCGCCACGGCGGCGGCGGTGGCCGCCGGGCTCTCTGCCTCGCTGGCAGAAGACTCCTCCCCTTCCTCTTCCTCTGCTTCGTCCTCTTCCTCTTCGTCCTCCTCGGACTCACTGTCCTCCTCCTCGTCCTCGTCCTCTGTGTCGGGGGCACGGGCATCCTTGGTGGTCAGGTGGCGGTGGAGCTCTGTGCAGAGGCGGCCCGCCGGGCGCACCGCCCGTGGCTTCCTCTCCTGGGCTGTGTCGGTCTGAGCATGGACATATGGATGGAGTAATGGAGAGAGAAGAGACAACGGAGGGAGTTCAACGCAATGTCGTTCGTGCAAACATTTCAAAGTTTTTAAGCTCACACACACACACACACACACACACACACACACACATTGTGTTGCAAAAGTGAAAGACAGGCTTATCACAACTGATTGACAAGCAGTAAACTGCAATAGTTATAATTATTTTTCTATTTCTAAATTGCCAGAGCCTGCTGATCTTTAAGTACATCGTAAATCACTGCCAGCTCTCACATGGCTGTTATTTACAAGTAAAAACACATTCTAGTTAACCAAGACTCCCTCGACCCAATAATTTCAAACACGCCACATTGACCCCTAAGCAAGAAATGTCAAATGTCAAATCAAGGCAATAGATATACACTGCTCAAAGACATTAAGGACACACTTTGATCCCTTTATTATTATTATTATTATATATTTTTGCAGTCATCGTAAGTGCTGTATATACTGCTCACAAAAACTGCTCTAAAAACCTGAGGGATCATAGCGTTCATTTAATTCTTTGAGCAGTATCTTTCTATATAATTCTTACGACAGATTCTATATGATTTCCTAGCGGTGATGACGTCTTCACCTTGATCAGGGGCCTGACTGGCCGAAGGTGGAAGCTCCTGTTGCTATGACGATGCCCGTGGCTGCCATCTTTGTGTGTGTCGATGCCTGCGGGCATGTTGGGGGGCGTCAGCAAGAGCTTCTTCAACTGAAGAGGTGGAGGGGGGGAGAGAGGACGTACAGAGGTCAGTCAGGATGCAATGGATCGTTACAATGCAAATCTCCTCAGGACACCATTACCATTTTAAATGGTTCCATCTAATCTTAATTGAATCTTTATATATATATTTCTGATTATGAAGAAAAGGTTATAATGACAGTAAAGCTGTACAATTAACTCCATGAACAAGTGACCCGCGACCTTGTAGCTGGCATTGGAAAGCCTTATAAAAAGGTCTTTGCAAAGTCTTTTTTATTTAATTTCATTCTTTCTTTTTTCTCTGCTATATAGTACTGTGGAGGGAGATGAGAAGGTAGAGATAATAATCTAGGTCTAGGACTTGAGACAAAATAAGAGTTCAGAACGTCACACTAATGTAGACAGGGCTGGTAGAGCTAACAGGATCATTTATGAACAGAACAGTAAAGGTAGCCATAAGGCCCTGACACATTCACACATCATGACGAACATTCATCATGCTTCTAAATCCGACAGTTATGACACACTTAACATTTTGGCATTCTCCCAAAAAGCTCAATATCTCTACATTTTTAACCTTTCCATTGATTTGTCCTTTCACTTGATTTATCGCAATTTCACTCCACTCTCTCATCCTCCTCTTCTCCTTCCTCTCATCCCCCCTTCGACTCTGCATCTCCGTACCACCTCTACTCCCTCTTGCTCTCTCCATCCAACCCATTCATTCCTCACACTATCACTCTCTCTCTCTAATGCATTAGCTCACTTCTCTCATCTTCTCTTCCTCTATCCATCCCTCCGTAACTGTTGCCATGATGTCTTTCCTTCCCCCTCTCTGCTCTCGAAATTTTCTTCAGTTCCTCCCTTTCATCTCCCTTCCATCCAACCAAGCACCACTCTTCTCTTTCTCATTCAGCCCCCTCTTTCTCTCCGTCTCCCCCCCCCCACATGCCACAACTAGATACGGTGGTACTAAGAAAAAGAAACATCAATCTATCTAACCCTCTGGTGAACTGTATCTCCCCATGGTATGTATCTCTTATACAAACGGACACTAACACGCTGCCCTTTCCCCTGTCTACACTTCCATCCATTCATGAGTTGGGATCCAGGCCTGGCGGCATGACATCATTCCATCAGCTGATACAAATCGGCTTAAAGTAAATAAATAAACAAATACAATCCCCACTAAGCCGAGTTCAGGCCTTTACATCTGTAGGGGATGAGGGCGTAAAAAACTACGGATGCCAAGATATCGGGCCCACCTTTGGCATGTAGGCCACGATGACAAACGACACAGATGATAACAAGGTGCACGACTATGTAGTGTGTGTAGTTGCGTTAAAGGCTGCGCTGGTTAGCGTGCCCATGTTTGGATGAAGGCAATAGAAGAATAGGGCTGTAAATGAGACGGGAATGCAATGGATGCCTTGCTGCTCTGTTAAGCTGTATGGAGTTGGGCATTAGGCCCACTTCTGGCACATAGGCGGCGATGACAAACAACACAGATGCAAATGGGAGATAGCGCTAGAGGTAGTGCCCCAGCTGGGATGAATACAGTGTGGGAATAGGAATACAGATGTGATGGAAAAACTGGATGTTTCCATTACTGTGGTAGCACCTTTGCAGTGCTCAGGCTTAGAATACCGCACAGATATGAGGAACCGGTGGCTGTATGCGTGATGTTGTCGTCTTCCAATACATTACACTTGGGTGGGTTCACAGTTTCAAGATGGCAATACATACAGATTTGATGCTGTGCATGTCTCTATGGGAGCAATGTTATTTATTTTCTTGCCTCAAGGACCGTAAATTCTCCAGGATTGTAAAAATCAAATCATGTGGACCTCAGGATCCACATGAGAAAGGTGTGGCTCCAATGTGGATGACAGATCTATCTATCTATGGCGTATGACTCCAAATTTGGACAACGTTTCAGCCCGAAAGAACCATTGACTTACACTCTAGCATTAAAGCTAAATATTTCACAAAGTATTAAAAATGTGGAAAAATATAGGAAACACATGGGTGAGGTCAAACATGTCCTTTTGCATCATCCACGATGCGCAACTATGCATCCAATGACGCAAAGCGACGCGTTTGACGCCATATTGGCCATACACTCTCGCATTCTGCAGAGAAATACACAGAAAATATACCGGTAGGCCCTATTTAGATGATCTATGGCCCTATTTAAACGGTCTAAAACACAGTGTGCAAAATGCATCGGAAGGTGTCCACGCCAATTTTGCTAGTTAGACAGCGCGTTACTAAGCCTCTGAATTAGTCGTGGGTGTTTTTCAGAGTGTCTGCTTCCTTTCCTTTAAAAAGCAGGTGTGCCTTCATATTAGTACATTGTTAATTAAACAGGCCGATTGCAAGCCACTGTGGATGAAATGGGTTTGGATGTAGTGCTTTCGATGCAACCGATGGATGCCTGTAGTAACTCTATGTTTGATTATCAAAATTACCTGATAGATATTTCACTTATGGGGGGGGGCTCTGCTACAGTGTCTTGGTTAGGTGATTCTGCATAATGGCCCTCTGAGCACACTGTAAAATTCTCAGCGTTCATTTATCCACTTATATTAACACTGAGGATTTTTACTGTGTATAGCTGTGCCAACTTGGCTCTCTGTGTGATGATGCTGTGAGTGGCCATTGAGAAAAGTGAAGGTTTGTGTCTGTTCGCAGCACTGAAGAGCTCTGGCAGAGTGTGGATGGTTTAGAGAGGGTCCGGAGGTATGAAAGACTACTCTCTCTACTCCAGTCTACTCTATTCTGGCCCGGGTCCAGGGCTTGGCTGCACTGGCTCAATGGATGCCTTGTTCTGTGGATGGACACACACAAGGATGGAGCACGCACGTGTGCGCCCACGCATTCACTCACACAGGGGGACGCACGCACGCACGCACACACACACACACACACACACACACACACACACACACACACACACACACACACACACACACACACACACACACACACACACACACACACACACACACACACACTAGTTTGTGAGGTCAGCTGCAGTACCAGCTCCAACCAGTAGAGGCCCCCCTCGGCTTCCAGTCAGGCAGAACAGATGAGGGCAGACTGACAACTCTAAGAGGTTTACACAGTCTGGTGACACCAGCCCAATGTCACTAATGGAAACACAACACTGACAGCTTGTGTGCGTGTGTGTGTGTGTGTGTGTGTGTGTGTGTGTGTGTGTGTGTGTGTGTGTGTGTGTGTGTGTGTGTGTGTGTGTGTGTGTGTGTGTGTGTGTTATAAAACAGTGTCTTCTAAAATACAAACCATGTCTTCTGGTGCTAGTGAATATGTGACCTGCTTGACTGAAATGGGACGGACGCTGATTAAAATTGTCGAAACAAAAAAACGATTTCAATTCAAATTCTTGCCGTTTTTCAACAGCAATTTCGTCCAATTGCAAGTTGTTGTCCAATTCCGATGTTAAATATAATATAACCATGTAAATGTAGGGTGTCTTCGTGCTAGCGGAGAATGGATTAGAAGGCTCCGGTTGAAAGACTTTTGTCATCTCATTTGTCAATGCGTTACAATGAGGGTGTCTTTTCCCTGTCAAGGCAAGTAAAGACAATAATATCTTTGGGACTTCTACAGACTATCAGAGACCATGATGAAAGAGCTGCTAACAAACCGATCGCAAGATGTGTCTTGTACTAAAATATACTGTATCAGTGTTCCCCGAGCAAGGCACATCATCATAGAAAAATTAAGTCTGCACACTGGATCATGCTCCCATTGTGACTTTAATTAATTACCACCAATGTGGGTGACACAATGTGGCTGATAGTAGCCAAGAGTGGCCATGAATAGGCCTGGACTGAATGCATACAGCATTTGAACCAATCCAATGTATTACATGTATGACATACTGTATACATGTGCCAGAGCTATCACTGCATCTCTAATTTAAGTGCAAGACAGAGGCATATTGGGGGACTTACTGTACTGTATACCAAGCCTGCTGCTCTGTTAAGAGTATACATTGTCTGTCGGGTGGAAACCTAATATGTCCAAAACTGTTACTTTTCAGGATTCAAAAAGTAGTAGATCTTGCAAGCTTGAAACGCGTCACTTCGCGCCGCGTTTCAAGCTTGCAGATCTGCTACTTTTGATACTTTTGTGTGACCCTCTAGTATGATCAAATAGGGCGTTCATTTCCGAAAAAACACAAAAAGTTTGAATATGGAGATAAGGTTTCTGCCCGACAGCAACGATATGCATGATGGGAGATTCCCATACTGTATACTGCAGGTAACAGTACGTACGTATTAATTCAACTAAAAGTTAGTTTGTAACCAACCACGCCGCCACTCATCTTGTTTGACCTTAAAATGTTTTTTCTGACTAAATACAAAAGGTGGAAACCAGGGAGATTAGCGAGCGTAACTGATTAACCAGCCTACGCTTGCTCTTATTTTGATGTGATTTGACTGATAACCTGCCAGAGCGTTCGACAAGGTCATGACGCGACATGGTCATGTTTGGAATTAAAACAGTAAAATGTTGACTAAGCCTACTGGCTGTGCCCTGCTCCATTGTTTGCACCCATAACAATACCTGCACAGCGTGGGTCAAACGACTCAAAAGAAGTCGAAAGACCGGTTCCGTCCGTTTATGTCTGGGTTTTTACAGCATCGCTCCCTTAAACACTTAACTGTTAACCACTTTAAACCTGGCGGGCCAATTTAAAAAACACAAAACAATTCTAAACAGAGCTCATCCGTTAACTAAAACATTTAAGATGAGGTGCTGGAGCTGAAGAAAAACAATGTAAAAGAGAAAAACAGCTGCCGCACACTGAAAACACTGTGCAGATATCAGGGTTTAATGCAAGTTTTTGGTCGTGTGACCTTCTTCAGGCATTTCTTTTTCTAAACTAGTGAAAACAGCAGATATACAAGCTCACAAACGAGCCACGATGCAATGTATTGTGAGCTTGTAGATTGGCTCATTTCACCATGAGACACCGTCATAAGCAGAAGTATGAAACAGGGCTTAAGTGGTTAACATTCTATTAACATTCTGTAAACATTCTTCATTCAAGGATTAGACTCTTATTTTTGGTTTAGGTCTCTGCAGCCCATCACCATTTCCCATATCTGTTTGAAGCTACGTATCTAAACTCATCAAAGTCATCATCATTTCCACCAATTTGAGAAGTATGTCCCTTCCCTCCAGGCTATTTTTCTTCCATACAATTTAATCTCTGATCTGAACCATACCCTGTAATGTTACTGCCATCGGCTGACCGCTGTAACTGTTGTTACTAAGGGGCTCAATTGGCCGTCTTCGATGACTTCCTGGAACTATTTCAGTTGCTACAGGCAGCGGCAGCTTAGCGCTGAACATTCCTCTGTGTGGAACTCTGTGAACCTCCACTGATTTGGGAGGCAGCTCGGTTTTATAGCACATGACTCGGTGTGCGATAGTCAAAGGGTCGCAAAGAGCGCAGCTCACTGAATTTACACTGTAAGGTATTCAGCCCACCAGTGTTATTCAAGTCCATCGCACAATAGCATCTTTGTAGGCCGAGACTAAATGAGGCTCTTTTCAAAAGCAGAAGAGGAGCAAGACAAGAGGAGAGACCGCTCTTGCTTATATCACTCTGAAATCTAAGGCAAATTAAGGAAGTGCGCTGGATTTATTCTGACAACTTAAATAAGGATGCATTACAGTACCTAATCATAAGCCATCTATTATTGTGAAATAGCTTCCTACTTCAATTAAGCTCCCGAGCTGCTGATTTTCCCTGCCTGCATTCTTTCGTGAGTGGGGAGAAAGAAGTGGAAAGTAGGGCGCACTATTCAATGTAACGACAATGAGACGACAAACTGCTTCCTATGAGTTCGAGATTATTTTGGTGTTGTGCTCAGGTGCAGACTGGAGCTGATATATGGAAAACAGCATGCAGAGAAAAAAAAAAAACTGTCTTTCTTTTTCCTTAGAAGTAAGGTTCAGGGAATGTTTTGTTAGGGAGGGGGGGGGCAGGGGGCATCTCCCAGCTCTGTGTGAAAATAGGGGGCACAGGGAGAGCACAAACACACATAAAGCACGTGCTGCCATGGCACAGAGAGAGGCCACATGCGCCCACATGCACACTCAGACTGAGAAAAACACACCAGACTGGAGGAGAGGTTAATGTGTGCCTCAGTACTGCCCCTCTGTACTGTTAGCTTTTCAAGGTAAAGCCAGACTTTGGACCTCTCAGGCTAGCAAAGGTTATAGGAAGGTGAGCAAATGCTAAACAGCCTGAAGCACAGTGGCAGTAAGCAGCAGCTGTGGCACAAGAAATAAAAGTGCACTGTGAATAAACAAAACAAAAAAAACAATACAAAAAGTCCAAAATAAGAAAACCTCTGACATAAATTGACAGAGAACAGAAGCAGGAAATGAATATCTTGTAAACAGGCAGAAGGAAGTAACGACGGAGGGAAGGAAGTAAGGAAATCTAGGAAACCACATGGTAGTGGAATTTCCAGAAAGATTACTTCATTTGGACAATTGTTCATCCTTTAGTATATAGGCTGTCTGTCTGTCTTTAATGGGACAGATGGCTTCGACCGCGTTCAAGTAGGCTACTGACGTCAGCTGCGCTACATACAGTAAGAACCCACTGCTGTGTCCAAGGCTTGTGATATGTGCTGCAATGTTAATTTTTAAACACGCGACGTTCATGCTACCTTTAACTGCATATCACCACATGGCAGTCGACGTGTACACGTTTACCACAAAATGCCCAAATGCCCATCCCTAACTACTGTACCGTGTAACCCATAGGGGTGTAAGAAAACATCCATACACTTGAGTATTGCTATATTATGTTAGTTGTTATGCCAATAGAGAACCGAAGTCCTGACGTCACTCCCACTACCCCTGGAGAGAAATCTTAGATTGCGTCATATTAGAACTTTGTTCCAAAAATAAACAAACCACCCTGACGATTTTGTCAGTTCATCCATCTGACTCTGTGTCTTTTATGATATTGAGTTACATTTGATAATGTCTGTATTTGGGGGGGAAAAAAACGAATGTCTTACCTTTTGGATAAGTTAGTACTTTTTCACCGTCAGTTGATGCTTCATATCCATATGAATACAATTGCCTGGTTGATTTGTTGATTTCTGGAACACAGTTCTTATATGACGCGATCTAAGATTCCCCTATGGGATTTTCAAGAGTAAAAATAACGCTGTGACCCAGGGGGATAGCGCCCTCTAGCGTTAGTGATGTCAGACTTCGGTGCTCTATTAAACCTCCCCACAGATTTCTGTGGTTTACTGTTGTACCTACTGGCTCACCTGCCAGTGAGGAGCCCTCACCGGGAGGACATACAGTAGTACCTCCATCCTACTCCCGTTCAACACCCCCCTGCCCCTGCCAGTAGGAGTTACATATGGTTGTGTGTTCTTTATACAATGTGCGATTTTTAAAATCCCAATATATTGCCTTGCTTACAATCTTAGAATATATTGAATCGTAATGTATATGGGGATACGTATTGTGTCGCCAGATCTTTGCCAATACACAGCCCGAGTAACCCGGAGGTCAAAGATGTGACCCCTGTTGATGTTCCTTATCCAGTGTGTTCCGTCAGTCTGGATAATATCCTAAACAAAATGGCAAGAAATGGCCTCATTTGAATGAAGAAAGGGCCCTTACCAGAGACGGGTCCTCTGACTCCGACCCTAGGGACTGACTGAAGTCCCCCGCGTCCAGAGGAAGGTCGTCGTCGTCTTCGTCTTCCTGGTCAGGCTCCTCCCCCAGGGCGGGGAAGACAGAGAGCCCGCCCACCTCTGCATCCACCATGCCATCGAGACTGTCGGTCAGGGCGGCCAACAGAGCCGCATTCTCCTCTTCTATCTGTAGGGGGTGATGTACAGGATAGCCAGTGAGTGAACTGGGAACTATGCAGTCTTCTACTGTTGGGCCCTGAACAGCTCTAGCCGTCCAGCTATGGGGTTAGGCATCTAGCTCAAGTGCACCTCGGGAAGAGTACTGCAGATGCATCTAACATTTATAAACCCTCAGTACATACAGTATGTTTCCCAGCGCTGAGAGGATAAAAACGTCAATGGTACGCTGTATGCACACAATCCTCTTCTCTACTAAGCAGTGTGTATTTAGCCCGCCCGCCCTGTTGTCATCACCACAAAATAATACAGTATGAATGTGTGAACTTGTGGAAGGGGGGGCTGTAATGTTGGGGTTTGAGCAATCTGTGTTTAACGATGCTTTGGAAATAACTGTCCTCAGTCAAATTTATGGACAAACACGCAAATTGGTGGAGCACACAGGCATACTGTATACACATTGAGAGACACACACAAATAGAGGATACTCTACTGTGTACTGTATTTATGCTTGGGAATAACTGTCATCTGTTAAATGTCACAGCTGAAGTTGCTTGGTGTGTAACAGAACAGATAGATAGATAAGATTGCTGACACAGACTTGTACTGTACATGCAGTGAAATGTTTATCTCCTGTTCTGCCAAAAGTATTATTGACACAAGATATTACATAATTGAATATGTTTAATGGGTTAAATTGAAATTAAAAAAGAAAAAAAAGACCTGTTACCTTTAACCACTTTAACTCTGAAGTCCCTATATACATATCACTCATTATACAGTAAGTGAAAATGTAATCTAAAATAGCATTTAGCATTTAAGCTCACAATGCACTGAGATATGAACTTGTAGATTGGCTATTTTCAAAGAAAATTCAAATATATATATATATATTTTGAGAATAGGGCTTACATGGATAAAAACAGAAGCAGTTAATGCTATTTGCCTTGACCTCAAACAACAGACTAAGGAGTTATTGACAAAATAAAGGACATATTTGTCTCCAACAGCGCTCAGAGGTTACTGTAATTCATGTTTCCTCTCTCTCCATATTTATCAACAGTCTGTCTCTGTATCTCTCTCTCTATCTATGCCCTGCAAGGTTAAATGAAGTTTAATGGTAATAGGACCAATGATCAATGACTTCCCTGTGTGGTTTTCAAACTCTTACCAGTCGCCTGAGGGTGGTGTGTGTGTGTGTGTGTGTGTGTGTGTGTGTGTGTGTGTGTGTGTGTGTGTGTGTGTGTGTGTGTGTGTGTGTGTGTGTGTGTGTGTGTGTGTGTGTGTGTGTGTGTGTGTGTGTGTGCGTGCGTGCGTGCGTGCGTGCGTGCGTGCGTGCGTGCGTGCGTGCGTGCGTGCGTGCGTGCGTGCGTGCGTGCGTGCGTGCGTGCGTGCGTGCGTGCGTGCGTGCGTGCGTGCGTGCGCGCGCATATGTTGGGGAGTAGTACATCCAAGCCCCAATCCAATGAGCCATCTATGATCCCCACCAACCCCCGCCCCCCATTCCCACGACAGACATAGACACAAATCAATTCCGACATGGGATTACATCCAACGAGCTACAGTAAATAAGTGGCGCATCGATGGACAACTGAGACAGGGGGTCTGCCCCACTGTCCACCTGTCTGTCTGTCTGTCTGTGTGTCTGTCTGTCTGCCTATCTGTCTGTCAGCTCATAAGTCCATCCATTTGTATTCTGTTTTATTTATAACCGAAAGTCTGTGTGTCAGCCGACCGTCTGCACCAGTGTGTTCATCCAATCGATAATGGGAGATACTGAGAGAATACAATACGCTGGCGGCAGGTCAGAGGGGAGTGCTGAAGGAGAAAGAGAACGAGAGAGACAAACACAGGGAGAGGACAGGGAGAGAGACAAACAAAGTCAGAGACAGATGCAGAGCGTGAGTGCTTTAAGTATTATGGAGAGAGACGAGAGAGAGACAGAGAGAGAGAGAGAGAGAGAGAGAAGGATATACGCGGAATCAGAGACGTCACATACAGTACATGGAGCCATCAGGGCCATAATGTCTACTGGAGTTAGATTACGCTACCAGCGATCTGTACCTAAACACTACTTTGTGTCTTTGATTTTGTATTCTTGATTCTTGTTTTTCTCGTTCAATGGGAGCAGGGGAATTCACCAGCATTGGAACGCTATACAGTATGTACGATCAATGAGCCTGGGTTGGCTTTCGAAACCAGAGCAAAACTAAAAGGGTATTCCTTGAAATTATCCAATAACAACATGCGATAATGGAGCCTGAGGGCGATTCCGTCTGTAGATGTAGTTGATATGGGTCTGACCTCTGCTTAATGGTGTTTACTCAAGCTGAAGGTGATTTCAGTTGCCCCAGTAAGGTTTTATCTTTTTTTGGAGAGCACTTTAGCCTTGTAGCAATATTACACACACATGCAGCATTATCAGGGTGCCCTGAATGCTGACCCTGGGTAGGGTCAGGCAGTGCATCTTCCTCAAGGTATATAGTTATTAGCTACCTTTCTGCATCTCAAATAAGCTTGCCATCAGGAGAAATTGCCTAGCTCCTGTAATAATAATAATATTAGTAATAACAATAGTAGTAGTATCCTACTGCAGAAGCACTAGTTGCAACTTGATAGCAAGTCTCCTGTCCAACAGTAGAAGATAGCTGTACCATGAATGTATGCAACAGTGTGAATGTGCAGCAGCACGTTGCTGTAAAACGGCATCCATACCGACTCAACTTTGACTGAACTAAGGGTTCGAGACGTGCCAGGCCCTCAATCTCACCTCGAAGAGTTCGTCTGCTGTGCTGTAGTGCAGTGTGGAAGCGGGCGAGGCATCAGAGGGCTGGTCGTTGCACCAGTGTAGCTCGCTGAGACAATTGACGCTGTCAAAGTCGCTGGCGTCCAGTTGGGAGAGGTCGATGTCCGGGAAGTCAGCGTCCAAACGGTCCGAACACACCTCCTCCTCCCCATACTGAATGGATGGAGAGAGCAAGAGAGGGAGAGAGAGAGAGAGAGAGAGAGAAGGATAGTGAGGTAGAGGTTAGTCAAAGATCAGGATAAAAGCACATTTTCCAGGCAGGTTGTTTTTTGAAGTACAACAAATGTACATCAGTAACATAGTAAATGCAAACACAACTGCCAGTTGTGGAAGCAGGACACATTCACAATGTTCGTACAACCGTTTTGTTTGGAAATCTGCCTTTGCAGTTGGACAACACATTCAGTGTCAATTCCCTAATGTAGCTCAGTGGATAGATCATGGCACTAACATTGCAGTGTTTTAGTGGTGAAAAAAAAATCCCTATGAGTATGTACAGTACAGTACATACAATACAGTATTTTGTAGTATGGCTCAGGAGGTACAGCAGCCATCTGGGAGCCAGAACGTTTCTGGTTCCATTCCCAGCTCCACCTGGCTGCATTTTTAAGTGCACTTGAGCAAGACACTGAACCCCTAACTGCTCCTGATGAGTAGGTTTGTGTCTTGCAGCAATGGTTGCATGGTTGCCTCCACTATCGGTGTGTGAATGTGTAACACGGAATGTGCAATGGCTCTTTGCCGTGTGTGTGTGTGTGTGTGTGTGTGTGTGTGTGTGTGTGTGTGTGTGTGTGTGTGTGTGTGTGTGTGTGTGTGTGTGTGCTTGAATGAAGTACATTGTAAAGCACACATGAGTGGTCAAAAAGACTAGTAAAAGTGCAATATAAAGGCAGTCCATCTACCCTTTAGTATGTCTGTATGTATGTATGATGCACGGCATGCAAGTCATTTGTATGTATGCACTTAAAGAACTGTAAGGCACTTTGGCTGAAAGCCTCTGCCAAATGGTAGATACAGCACATGATAACACTGCTGACTGTCAATGTCACTAGCTCTCAACAACTTCCCCCGCATCTCTCAACAGCTAGTCATTACAGATAATGAGACTTCCACCTTGGGATGAGAGCTTGTCCACCGAAACCAGGGTATCTTTCACCCACCAGCACGATAGAGAGAAAAACATTATGTGGAAGAATATCTTTAATTGTGACACTTTTCATCCTCAATATTTCTCACGGTGTTAACTTAATTGATTTCACATGTAAAAAACCCTTGCATGGTTGCCCTCATGCATCAACTGTCAATTTATATTAAATACCTTCATTCAGGAAGGAATCAAACGCAGAATACAGAAGCAACAGGTGCATGTGGGGCTGTCATAATAACTTGACGATTAACTGTCACACAAATAATTGCGATTAATGATTTAATTGTGTTTTTGGTGTTGAACATTGAACATGATGACGATGATGACGAATATGCAAAAATAATTATGATTATCTCAAATATTTGCGATAAGGTGATTATGTAATAATTGTGATAAGCCTAATTGCACGTGTTATGATAACAGACAAACACTGCACTCGGTAATCAACGCACTCTCAACCAGAGAGAGGAACTAATTCAACCATTCATGAAATACTAGGTCAAAGTTCAAAGCTGCGCATGCATGTGTAGCATTCAAAACATCCCCCAACACCCATAGCGGTGGTGTTGTCTTGTTGTGTTGTTTACATTGCAGGCCATACTTTTTTTTAATTTGATGACCGGCGGAGTCTCCAGTAGGAGACTCAAATGCAGGTTAATTGAGTGTCCTACCGGAGACTCCGGTAGGACACTCAATCCGGTCATCAAATTATTGGTTTAGGAATAAGACAAAACCAAAAAAATGGCTTCATGAGTTGTGTAATTGAAAATAAGTCATTTTTTGGGTGAACTACTCCTTTAAGCGCTATATACTTCAAGAATTCGAAGTTCAGAAATGTTTTGGACGTTTTGGAAGAAATATGTCTATAATGACATGCCCAAACTAGGGATGCCAGGAGGAGGTTGAAAGTGGGGTTATTTTTGGTACTGCACTGTGACCTGAAGTGAAATGGTCTTCGGGATCACTGTGCAAAAGCAGAATCAGAATGTTCAACCAATTGTAGTAAGGCAAGTAAATAAAGTCCATAAATAATGGTGACCGGTGCAAAATCGTGTTCTTATGGTGGGGATCGCATGCACATGATATACATCATCAAAAACTGTGCCCCGTACAAAGGTTCAACACAGTACACAATATTGTATTCTGTCGGGTGGAAACCTCATAATGTCCAAAACAGTTACTTTTCAGGATTCAAATTCAAAAATAGCAAAAGTAGCAGATATACAAGCTCAAAACGTGTCGCGCTGCCCGACAACAGCAACGATTTCCTAAGACAGTTCATTACAAATAGTTGAACTGAACTTGCTCATATCGATACACAGCCAAGGGGTCTGTAGTGCCGTCCATGTCAAAGGAAGCACGAGCAGCATGTTATGTTACATTACACTCATAAATTCCACACATGTCTCTTAGTCACTGACTGATGCTGTGTTGCATGTGGCCAAGACTTCTGTGGAAAAACATCCAAAAGTCATTTCCTAATTCATACTTCGTCGTCAGTCGGTGGGCCCTCACCAAAATGATAAATGATTTGCAGTTCATGAAAAACAACCATACAGTTAGTACTGTAGGTTGACCTTTCTAGATTGTTCTTCTTCGGCACCACAGTAGACACTGTAGCAGGGAACCAGGGCTAAATAGCCTCTGCTTTGCTTTTATTCTTATAGTATGCCCTTTTTTAGGGTTGGGATCCTTTAGGATTTTAACGATTCCGGTTCCTTAACAATTCCCTCTAAACGGTCCGATTCCGGTTACCTTTAACGATTCCTAGGAGGTTCCAAATGGACCCTCACATGTCTGTAACTCTGAGAGTGTACAAATGGAACCAAATGGACCCGTAAGGGTCATTTGGTTCCATTTGTACACTCTCAGAGTTATATGGTGATCCTTGAATTAAACAGTTTAAAAAAACACTGGTATTGTAATTGTGTTGCAGAAGCAGACGTGAAGTCCACATAACCAGCTCTGACAGTGTCATAAAAACCTGGTTTCCGGAAACGGTTTAAAATGTGATGGAACCGATTCCGGTTCCTCAATGTTGGATCCGGTTCCTACCGGTTACCGGATCCCAACCCTAGCCCTTTTTGTCATTGGAATCTCCTCACAGAGGGCTGTAAAAATGCGTGTGAGAAAAAATGCATGCGCCACGTTGTTGTTGCTCACACGGCAACAACACACAGACAGGAAGTGTTGTGGATGTGAATGAATGAGGAGGGAAGTCCCTGTGCTCTCTGGAGGGAGAGACGTGGGGGAAAAAAAGAGACATTTATGGCAGGGAAGGAGAGAGAGGGAGGAGAGACATGGCGGGAAAGGAAGAGAGAAGCAGTAGAGACACAGAAAGAGATAAAGAGATGGAAGGGAGAGAGAGAGAGAGAGAGAGAGAGAGAGAGAGAGAGAGAGAGAGAGAGAGAGAGAGAGAGAGAGAGGAAAATAAAAATGCAGGAAAAGAAGGGAGTGGGGAGGGTCAATCAAACTACTGAGGGTTTTGGAGAGAAAAAATTGTGGGCTCAAGCACTGTGTGTGCGTGTGCGTGCGTGCGTGCGTGTGCGCGTGCGTGCGTCTGCCTATCTGTCTGTCTGTCTGTCTGTGCATGTATACTGTACAACAGGAGACCACAGGATCGATGTCCTATTCTATGTATGTTTGATGAGCAAAACCAAGTGCTATTACAGTGCTACACATTACACACACACACACACACACACACACACACACACACACACACACACACACACACACACACACACACGCACACACACGCACACAAACCACGTATACACACACCCAATCCACTTCCATTCCATTCATCTAATTATACTGGCCAACAGGGTCAACTGGTTGCACACACACTAGCCTCCACTCCAAATCATACTAAAGTAGCCGTTTCAAACATTAAGCGCCGTTCAGTTCACCCGCTGCATTCCAACAGCCTTACAGACTGCTACCCATGTTGAATGCACCGTGTCATTTTGACCTTGAGAAAACACCCTCATTTACTGGACATGCAGGCATGCTCTCTCTCCCTCTCTCTCTCTCTCTCTCGCTCGCTTTCTCTGTGGCTCTTTCTGTCAGTCTCTCTTTTTCCTCTTCTATCTCTCTGCATTTCTCTCTCTCTCTCTTTCTCTCTGACATAAATTAACCCATTACAACCGTCGGGAAAGCTTCCGTGTCATTTTAGATTTTTGAATTGGCTATTAAAAAATAGCAGATATACAAGCTAACAGCGCGTCACTTCGTGCCGCGCTGCAAGCTTGTACATCTGCTATTTTTGAACATTTTTGAAAAATCTTGATAGTGTGAGAACTACTGATTTAGAGGGCATTTGTAGAATCGGCCTCGGGTCTTAATGGGTTAGTGATGTTCTCTTACCCCACAAGCACACACACACACACACACACACACACACACACACACACACACACACACACACACACACACACACACACACACACACAGTGTGGGTGTTGAGTGTTGCACACATGCAACACTGTACTTTCAACTCAATATGCCACAAAATCAGCTGGAGTCAACCCAAAGCCTTCTTATCACTAGAATACCGTGTTCCATTTATTATCACAAGGCCGCTTTGATCTGACACCTCACACAACCCCTAGTACTATGTGTGTGTGCAGGTGATTCATAGTACATCGGCTGGTGTGTGTGTGTGTGTGTGTGTGTGTGTGTGTGTGTGTGTGTGTGTGTGTGTGTGGGTGTATGGGGGGGCCTATTTGGATCAAGGAGTGGCTCCCATGAATTTACCATTTATGACTTCATGAACTGCAGAAACAGTAACAGGGTGTTCTAACGATCAAAGAGTCTGATCTTCACAGCAGACCTACAGCCTAATCAATGGAGGGAGGCTGGATGAGGTGGTCAGTCATGACGGGAGAGATAATCAGGAGGAGAGAAGAGAAGAGAAGAGAAGAGAAGAGAAGAGAAGAGAAGAGAAGAGAAGAGAAGAGAAGAGAAGAGAAGAGAAGAGAAGAGTAGAGAAGAGAAGAGGGATGAGGACGCCCTCTACTAGAGCTCCCCTATAGCTTCCACTCCCTCCCTCCATCGCTCTCCTTCTCATTTACTGTATCCTCCTCTTCCTTCATCCCTGCCTCTGGCTGCTGATGCAGGTGTGTGTGTGTGTGTGTGTGTGTGTGTGTGTGTGTGTGTGTGTGTGTGTGTGTGTGTGTGTGTGTGTGTGTGTGTGTGTGTGTGTGTGTACACACACATGTGCACACCGCTTTTAGCACCCAGCTCACATCCTCCTCACGTGTGCCTGACTCATGTTCCTCACTAACACACACACACACACACACACACACACTTCTCTATATGATCTCCCCGTTCCCCACCACTTCCGTCATCCTCCTCTCCTCTCCTCTCCTACTTCCTCCACTTCGATTACCCCCCACCCTCATTTCTCCGTCACCTCCATCAACTGTCCTCTTAACCCCCCCTCCACACGCACACACCCCCACGGTCTCTCCATCTGTCTCTTCCTCTGTGCAATATCCGAGAACGGCGTAATCGATTTCAACAAAGTCTCACTCGCTCTCTATTGCCAGGCAGGCTTTGTCTCGCCATTCCCACCTCCCCTCAACCCCCTCTCCCTCTACATCCCTTTCTCTCTCTCTCTCCATCTTTACCCCCTCTCACCTTCTTCACCCCTCTCTCTTTCGCTCTCCATCCTTTCCTCTTCGCTGGTCTTTCTCCCTTAATCTCTCTCTCTCCCTCTCTCGCTCTCTCTCTGCGCAGATCGCTCTGTACATCAATCAATAAAAACAACCTTGGGCATGGGAGGTTGAAGGTCACTCGCCTAACTGACTGACACACACACACCTCTCACGCAAGCTACAAACACGTACATTACACGTGCCAGGGCAGGGATGCACACAAGCACGATGTGCACTCAAGTAATCGCCATGTCCACAACACAGACACACACACATACACGCACATACACGCACGGCTAATATGGCTAACGCCTTTGCTCTGTGTCATGTTTGTGACAAACGTGACCTCCTATCAGCCGCAGTCACGCCCTTTCTTTTTCAGCGGCGTGAGCGACAAGAGAAGATCACATACCAGTGAGACACACAGCCTTATACGTATGCTGCTGCCCTGCTCTGTGTCACCCTCTCCTCTCTGTCGCACATGTACGTATGCACCGCAGTATGCATACATGGGCAGGAATGCTGCATGCATGCATCCATACGCCTGTACACACAGAGCAGATACACACAAGCCCGCATGCACTCGTGACTCGGATATGGTGTCAAAGAGGCTTCGCAGCTGGATAGCGACAGATGTCATGTGACGTATGTATTTACAGTACAGTATGTCTCACAAGCAAGCATGCTGGCACACACACGCACGCACACACACACACACACACACACACACACACACACACACACACACACATGCAAAAGGAAACAAACATATGGTAGTCACATTTGTAGTCATTCCCTCGTATGCACCCACAGCACAGGAGCACATTTGTAGACATTCCTACCATGTCCCATTTCTCTCTGATATACCAGGCATCAGCCTGAACACCCCAGCAGCAGAATGTTAATGTGAGAAGGCAATCAAAACGGAGTAGCCATGTATAGAAGCGTCTAAACTGCTGCTGAATAGTGATGGAACTGGAGGTCAGAAGGACAGCGCTGTGCTTTTTCCTAACAACTGCAGGACATCAGTCCTACCAAGAATAGGGAACATTTGTCACTATTTGAGTTCTTGAATTCACTCTCACATTTCCCCCGTTTTAAAGGGCCTTTAAGTACACCCATTTGGTGGATGCTTTCTTACAGTGTCCTAGGGACACACATATTCATTTTAATCCGTAAAAATAGGAAGGTTAATTTTGTGTTGCTGTGTTTATGGCAAAGGTTGACATAGCCACGATCTCTGATGGCCTTTACAGTATGCAGATGAGGCCTCGAGCACACTGTAGCCTTTACACTGGAACTAGTGCAGGCCTTGGACGCATGTTATAATAGCACAACTAGAACAACCAGGTTTGGCTCACATTGTGTTGATTTATCATGGTGATATGTTGGTTCAAGTCTGCAGGGTTCCATTCTCAATTAAATAACACAAGGCTTACATTACAATTAGGGATGAGATTAGAACACAATTCATCTTTGGTTTGAATAAATGATTCTAAACGTGTCTATCTATTTACAATTTTACAATTTAGGCATTTAGCAGACAACTCATTAGGCATTCATCCAGAGCGACTTACAGTAAGCAAGGTAAACACATACATGTACAATGTACATAGAATGCAGTGAGACATTGTGTAGTGCCTCAGTAATCTAGGATCATAGCTAAACCAAGAAGCTATTTAACCATGAATCCATAGGCATACTACACCATGGCTTAAGAAGCATAAAATATGGTTAATTAAATAGTTGTGCATGAAACTGAACTTAACCCATTAAGACCTGAGAACGAATCTAAAAATGTTTTCTAAATCCTAAAAGTTTTTTGAAAAAATATGAAACATTATTTTCCACGATTTTTCAAAAATAGCAGATCTACAAGCTTGTAGCGCGTTTGGCTATTTTTGAATAGCCTAAGAAATCTTAAAATTACACAGATGCGTTCCCGGTCTTAATGGGTTAAGGGGTTGCGTTACCTCAGGCGGCAAATAATTCTAAGTTCAACGAGTTTAAAACCCTACAATTTATAATATAAACTGCTGTAGTGTTCCCCCCTCCCTTGAGGGGGGTTAAGAAAAGATAACTCAGGGGGACTTCATTTGTGGTTATTCTCAGCCTTGGCAACCACAGTAAAAACCTACTGGCCCATTCAGGCAGAAAAAGGCCCCGCGGACAATCACGCATAAAACCTGGGTTATTTATAGGCAGCTTGCATGTGGGAAGAGACATTTCTGCTAAAACCAGCTGTGGCGCGTGTAGACAGCGCTATCTAGGCTGCGCGACAGCAGTGTGTAAATGAGTTGTTGTCCAAGTAAATGGAGATCACAAGCTAATCAATACTAGCCAGCACGTCCTGCATGATTATAGACAGATGAGTACAATACGCAGTGGCTCAACGTGATGCAGGGGACACATAACGGGCACATGGGAAAATATGGCACTGCACAAGATCTTCAGCATTCACAAAACGTTGTTAGCTCACACATGGGAACATATGGCATTTAGCATGACATAAATTATAAGTTTAAAGTGTGGTAGAAGGGAGAGAGATGGAAATATGGGGTAAAATATCATGGAGTTTGATGAGACATCCAGTATTTGAAAAATATGACACCTTAGGCAGTTCACTTAACAACTTTTAGTTACTGGCCTGAAAAATGAAGCCAGTGCGGAACCGTCTTAAACCTGCATTCTATTTAAAGCGGCAATCCATAACCTTCACATCCTCAGTCATTTAAGTCCATGGTAAAATATGAAAAGTAACAGCAGACTGGGTCCTGAGGACTCCAGCTGAAACACACGTTTTTTTTTTTTTTTACATACTCTGAGCAGCACAGAACATGAGATATTCACTTCTTTCACCCATTTGTATTTTGGAAAATGAACTCGGTGGTATTCCAACAGCGAGTGACCTGCCCTTGCTGTAGATTAACTACGTTATGTAAGGTCAGTCACAAGACCAGTCATGTGTCGTTCAGTCCCAGCTAGTGTTTCGTCGCTGTGCCGATATGTAGTGGCCAACATACACACACACACACACACAGTAAGGTGTACAAAGACATGTGCATGCACTCACAAGAACCACACACAGTAAGGTGTGTACACACACACACACACACACACACACACACACACACACACACACACACACACACACACACACACACACACACACACACACACACACACACACACACACACACACACACACACACACACAGCTCCACGACCATACAAGGTCAACCCCTCAACCCCCTTGAGGTTCCCCTCAACCAGTGCATAGGAGAGTACAAGGGGTTGGGACCTGGGAACTACCATCACATCAACTCTAAAGGCACAGTGTAGTGTAGTTTGTGGGGTGTTTGTGCATCCAACAATCCAAATGTAACCAAATGGGACACTCGGCCCGGGTGCATTTGGTTACATTTGTAGCTGAGTTACAAAATGAACACAGACAATTTCACATTGAACAAGTCAGAGGGGCTGTGGTACTTCTAACAACTTAAAATGCATACTTGTCTTCTGACTGACACTTCAGTGAGTTACGCTGAGCCAATCGTCCATGTTGCGCATGAGAGCCACAATCCGTGTACACACACACAAACAAACAACAAACAAAATATTTGTACAGTCGTAAAAGGTTCAGCTGTTAAAGCCAACATTTCCTCCATTATAAAAAAGAGCGAAGAAGGGAGGGGTTGATGGGTCAAATAAAGGACATGTGACAGACTTACAGCTCACAGATGTGATTCATGGTGATGAGAGCAGAGGACCACAGAGCCATAATCGCCTGTGGCCCCAGCACACCGAAGTGTCATAAAAGATAGGGAGCTCAGCATGGGGGCTGTATGTTAAAGTCTCCTTCTATTACACTGACATTCTCCTGTAAGTCACCTTGACAGAGAGAGATGGGTTTTAAGAAAAAGAAAAGTGAGGTGGGATATTAAAGTTTCCGTCGGTAGCTTTTACGCCCTCCCGCTGAGATTCGGTTCCCTGTGTCTTCTGCATTACACCAAATTTCTACCACAAGGCAAGTGGGCGTCCCTTCATTGGAGGTATATGCTACTGGGGAATCCGTCCCCAGGGAGACCACCTCCAATCACAGCAGATGTACTAGTTATATTAGTTTAACTTACTCTACCCTACAGGCTGGTAAAAAAAAACATTTTATTCATTCAAATAAATCCCGGATTGCAGCTTTTAACAAAACTGCTTACAGTGAGCGAGCAGGTAGGAATGAAGGTCGAAGCTCAAGAACACTGTGTGACAGGAGACATGGCTCATGTGGCGGACACTTTAGTTATTGCGGGGATCAATCCTGTGACCTTACTGTTACAGGACGGTATCCCTAACCATTGGTCGACAGCGCCTGCCCCCACCTTCCCCAAATTCGCACACAAACCCCCCGCTTTATCGCACCACGTCGTCGCGGGAACGCGTGACATAAAGAGACGATAACGCGTTGAAGTGAACACTCGACTCACAAGAGGGTGCTCAATTAGAACATGGATCAATATTCGTTATCATATCAAAGCAGCGCTCTCAGACTCTGAAATCTCCATGGAGGCCTTGATGTTGGAGAACAAAAAGAATTAGAGTAGAAGGAAAAAAAAATCTGTCTAACACAGACATTCAAATACATTAAAAAAAAGTATAACTGTGAAAGGTGCTAATGGAACAGCAGGCAACTTTAATGTTCAAGTATTCTACTTGATCCTCGGGCTTTGACCTTGCTCCGCTGTGCTTTGCTATCCGTTGTACGACAGAAATAGCAGATCTGCTATTTTTGACGCGTGACACCGGCATTCGATGAAGTATAAATCAGGAGAGGAAGAACACAGAAAGACAGAGAGCAACAATATGAACACGAGAGGGCGAATGAGAGAAAGAGAGATGCACAGACATAATAATGAGACAAAGACAAGGAAGGGATAGAGGAAGGCGGAGAACAAGAGAAAAGATGAAGAGAAGGGAGACGGGAGAATTGGTGTTTGGTGTTCATTTCACAAAAACAGAACTGTTCTGTACAGAGAGAGAGAGAGAGAGAGAGAGAGAGAGAGAGAGAAGACAGATGGAGAGAGGGAGTGTTGGATAGAGATAGAGAGAACATAAGAAAGAGATAGAGACACAGAGGGACATTGTGATTACACCCCCGGTGGGACTTCCCTCCTTCCTCTTTTTGGCTAAATGAAAGAAAAGAACTGGAGACTGGAGCGCACCACTTACCTGCACGAATCTAACAATCTGGGCTTTGATAAGAACAGTCAGAAAAGGCTGATTCATCCGCTATGCTGCAAAATCCCCACTCTCCACTGTTCATTTAACCACTTAACCCATTAAAACCGGGAACGCATCAGGGTAACCACTTAAACCATTTTTAATGCCATTCAAAATCAGCAGATATACAAGCTCATTGGCTATGAGCTTTTGTAGATCTGCTATTTTTGAAAAATCATGACAAGTTGTGCAAATCTTTGAATATATCATATTTAAGCAAACATTTTTACCTCAAATCTTTGCTTCTGGGATTTTTTTTAGATGGGGGTCCGCGGCCCAAATACATACTGTAATTTTGGAGGTCCTTGACATGACAGTTTGAGAACCACTGATATAGGATATATAGAAAACTGTTATAGGATTTAGAAGACATTCGTAGAATTGAAACCTCAGGCCTTAATGGGTTTAACTCCAGCATCCATATTCAGGGAAAAATTTCGCAGGAAAATAGCTGATCGACAAGCTCACAACGAGGCGTGTTCACTAGCAAAGAGCCCTGAGGGTCTCCACTCAACAACATATGGGGTTCTGTGCCAGCTGTTTGTGTGAAAGAGGCACTGAAACATAGAGAACTGGAGACACACACACAGTGGTGGACAGAGGTCATCACTGGAAGAAAGGAGCAAACATGCAGACACGCGTGTTTGTGTGTGACTGCATGTGTGGTTCTGTGGTCCTGTCTTCCAGTGTGTTTGTGGTTGTGTGTGTTTGTGACTGCATGTGTGCTCCTGTCTGTCAGCATGTGTGTGTGTGTGTGTGTGTGTGTGTGTGTGTGTGTGTGCGTGTGTGTGTCACTCCTACGCTATCTGTCCTATGTTATATTTAGCCCTTATCCTCAGTCTCATGACTGCACTGCACTGCAAAACCCTGAGTGGGCTCAGGGTTTTGGCCCAGGAGCTTTAGGTGCTAACTCTGACACAGGCCATCACATACTGGTAATCTAATTCTCTGAGCGAGCGAGCCATTCAACAAAACCAGCACCATGTCTAGTATTCAGTTCAGTCGTGCATGTGTGTGCGCATGTGCGTGTGTGTGTGTGTGTGTGTGTGTGTGTGTGTGTGTGTGTGTGTGCGTGCGTGGTCATTTCCAGGGGTCACGGACAAGTCATATCTCAGACTTGGCATTGCCTCTGCCTGAAAAATGTCGCTACCACATGACAGCCAAAATTATTAATGTGACAGACAGACTGGCTGTCACACACACACACACACACACACACACACACACACACACACTCTCAAATCCCTATTGAATGAAGGAAAGACTAAATTGGCAACTAGCGTTTCTCATTTCATGCCTCAGTACTGTGTGTGTGTGTGTGTGTGTGTGTGTGTGTGTGTGTGTGTGTGTGTGTGTGTGTGTGTGTGTGTGTGTGTGTGTGTGTGTGTGTGTGTGTGTGAGAGAGAGATATTTAAGTACAGAGGGAGCTAAAGAGAAAGAGAGAAAGCCAGAGAGAGAGATAAAGAGAGAGAACAAGAGAGATATTCAGGCTGAAAGAGCAAAAGCAATATTAGATTAGGTGAGCCCTTAAAGGGACATTTCACGTAGTTTTATTTAACTTAATTTGGGTCATTTCCATTAACAGCAACTAGAAATGACTAACAAACGATCTGCGATTGAGTCACTGTGTGTGTGTGTGTGTGTGTGTGTGTGTGTGTGTGTGTGTGTGTGTGTGTGTGTGTGTGTGTGTGTGTGTGTGTGTGTGTGTGTGTGTGTGTGTGTGTGTGTGTGTGTGTGTGTGTGTGTGTGTGTGCAGGTAGTGTATGTACAGGTAGTCTAGTATTAGTTCAAATGAGGCCATTTAAAGGAGGAAGTGGGCCACAGTGGTGAACACCAGAATGGTGCAAAGAACTCTGTGTTCTCATCACAACTGAACTGCACCCCAGTGTGCTGCAGTGAAACGCTCCCAATACCAACACTTGAGACGACTTTTAATCAACGGTACAAAATTAAAACTATAATCAAGTTACTTCATGAAAAAGACAGTCGCTAATCAAAGTAACCAAACTTCATCAGCTAGTGATAAGAGTTACAGTGGAAGGAAGTACTGTGTGATAAATGTCATGCATTTTCATCTCATTGCCGTCAGGCAGGAGCCTATATATAGTATCTCCATATTTCAACTTTTTATGTTTTCTTTTCTCTAAATGAAAGCCCTACTTTATCATACAAGAGTGTCGCCCAAAAGTAATGAAAATACCCAAACCCTACAGGAACGATATGTTACAAAATACAAAATCAGATGTTATTTGGAGATCGTCCCACCTTCACCAGCACAAGAACACTGTGATCTGACCGTTTTTGTCTCCTGCTGTTAGCTGTGCTTGTGGAGCAGATGTTATGCTAAATCAAATAAACTCAACTAAACAAAACTTTACCCAGATGAACAAGAAAAATTCAGGCTCCTTCCAGGCTGTAATGCAGAGATAACACGCAGGCAGCTATGAAGTCACGCACACACGGTGTGAAAACGACCATTTCACACATCTTAGAGGGAAAAGAGAACAATATAAACCACTTTTTCCCCCCACTCAACAGTTCTTAAGAAAGAAATGTAAGTCTGCAGCTACAGTACATGTCATCTAAAAGAAGACATAAGAGGCAGGTTAAAGAGTTTAACCTCCAGCACCCTCTCGACCCATCCACAAGCTCTTTGCCCTGTGCTGTTACAGTACGGCTGTTTGTAATGCCCTTTGATTGTATGTTCTTTGAATTCTAGGCCTCATGACTCATACTCGTAACCTGACCCTGCCAGAGGTGGCTGTTTGGATCTGGTAGCGTCAGGTTATCATACTCGCACATCACCTATGGTATCTGTGAGAGTGTTCCAGGGGCCCCCAGCCAGAGGCCACTGGAATCTTCCTAACGTTTCAGCCTATGTTGCTTCTGGGTTAATAATCCAGGAGCTTAACCCCTGTTTTAGGCTTTGTCATACGGCGGTTTCCCCCCAAAACATTGCTAAAGCTAAATAGCCCTCTATCTTGTAGATCTGCTATTTTTGCTATTTTAGAACTTTTTTTGCCAAATGTTCGCTGCAAAATAGGGACACCATGTTGAAAGCCATTAAGCTTATTGTACTCACTGATAAGTCACTGGATAAAATAGACATATAAATGAGCAGAATGTGGATGTAGGCAACTGTAGATTGAGATTGGGCACCATTGCTCAGAGCAAGTCCAAGTCTCACTCCAAGTCTGAGTTCAGCTATCACATATTGAGACTAAGTGGTGGAAAAGCAGATATGCGCGTTATTGAAACTCTGCATTATGAAGTGGAGGACTAGCCTCCAGAAAGTACTGAGGGGGAGAGAGAGTCTGGTCATGACTACTAATGATGTAAGATCCATCCATAAATACAGAGACAAAGATACTGACACAGATGAGCCTACAGTATGCCCACAGACTGACACTATGAGAACAGATGTATGCACAAAGATAAACAGATTCATAAACAGTAAAGATAAAAACAGATGCTCTCACAATTCTTTCTGTCCTCCTCACTGTGTGTGTGTGTGTGTGTGTGTGTGTGTGTGTGTGTGTGTGTGTGTGTGTGTGTGTGTGTGTGTGTGTGTGTGTGTGTGTGTGTGTGTGTGTGTGTGTGTGTGTGTGTCCTCTCTCACGCCCTCCTAACCCAGTCCCTACGCAATAGTCAATACAACAACTCTTATGAATGCTCTTGCTGCTGTCTTGCACAGGAGCACAGCTGGGGCTCTCAACAATAATCGCTGTACAATGAGCTCCTTAGCAGGACCAGAGTTCATTTTTCTTTCCATTGTTCTGGTTGTGTTGACAGTGCAGAAGACAGGCTCAAGGTCCCGTGCAAGCCCACTGTTACCCTATAGGGGGGAGATTCTTCCTGAGAGGCTTGGAGTTGATTAGAAGTTGTTCAACAAAAACAGACCCATTTCAGCTCATGGTTGAGGTTCAAATTCAGGCCAATTCCATTCCGATTCACACATAGCAGCTACTGTATGGATGTTTTTGTCCATTTGGGAACATGCAGCAAGCTAAATACAGTCGACGCTCTCTTTATTTAGGCATTTTCTTCTTTACAAGACACAATGAAGAATGAAGGGGAGAAACACTGTTTGAACCCATGACTTCATGAGCGGGTCAGCGACAATGCTGTAAGTACTGACTGAGCCACAAGGACCCTCAGTAACGCTGACCTTAATGATCAGCTGTACTGCCTCTGTCCACACTTTTAGCTTAAAGCCCACTAGCGTGCTAGTGGCAGATCTCTTACACTAGGTCGCACCTTCAGTCAACATGTCTGTCACACTGAAACATAATCTCTATCTATCCCTCCCACCCGCCCTCCACCCAACCATCCATGCACAAGGAAGCCGAGCAGACTCCTGGAAGTCTAAATCTGGCAACTATAGTCCTTGGCTTTGTCCTGGATGGGCGAGCAAGAGGCTGATGACAGTGTGACGACAGCAGATTCCAAAGGCTAAATAATGTTCTATCGACTGTCTATAATCTACATACCTATTTATGTACCTAACAAAGAAGATCAAAAACAAGTTTTGAGAACATAATCCACTGCATGTAGCCAGTGCAGTGAATGGGTATGTATGAAATCATCAGCTGGGTTGATATTGAGGAGGAAGACAGCCATTGATGGGCATCAGAACTACTGTAAGAGATGTAAGAAACTGGGTGACAGTCAATTTGTTGCTAGAGGAAGCTAGCTCTTCCTGGATAATACCTGGCACTGTGCCCATAAAGACATGACGAGCTAGCCACACCCACAGCCTAACACCAGTAAATCTCCTGCTTAATTGTCAGATTAGCAGTCAAGGCTAAGTCTGATTGTTTTAGTGGCTATATGTACATGTACAGCCACAAAGCTAATGAGAGCAAGTCATAGGCGACATGGCAGGGGCACAGTAGAGGAGAGAAAGACAGGAGGCAGAAGAGATGAAGAGAGAGGGGTGGAGGTGTAGATAGATATTGATAAGCAAGAAATTGAGGAAACTGGAAGGTGTGTTTGGTGGGGGTAGGTACTAACGCTAGATGATAAAAGAAGTGAAGTAGCAAATAACAGAGTGTGTGCTAAAAGCAGCAGAGGGCTTCCGTCCAACTCAGTCCAGGTAGTAGAATGAGTGCTGTAATGGGATCGAAGAGGGAAAGCCGATTCAGGACTCTGAAATAAGAGTAGATTGGGACAGCCACAGCCCGCCTTCCTGCCAACAAGCTAACGTGCAGCAATGCTTGTTTAGCACAATAGCATAGCCTAATCTTTCATTACAATAAAGCAAAATATACAACTGTATGCATTTCAATAGATGTATTTGTGGACTAATGATCACACAATTGTCACAACCTGAAATGTCTCTCAGACCGATTGCTGGGATGGTTCTACACATGACTTACATATTTTATTCAATGTATTTCTCACAATGTATCCTATTTACATCTAACCAACCCTGTTTGCCCTCAAGAGTTCACATCTCCTCATTGACATGTGGCTTCCACTTTACATCTAAAGTGATTGAATTGCGGAGCGAACTGACTCAACCCTGGTGGGGTAGGATGTTCTTCTACCAGGCTCGGGTATCGTTCTATATAACTGTAACAGATCCTGTTGCAGGGTACTGAGCCTCAGCCTTTCGCTGTACCAGTACCACTACCACTACCACAACAGCACCTAATCCATTCACCCATCACAGCTTTTCTGCTTTGTTTTGTCTGTCTACAAATGTAAATCAAAATGTGACTTGAAAAGACAGTTAATGGTCAATCCATGCATGGTATGTAAAAACATAGAATCCTTACAGATATGATAACTTTCTTCTGCTTTTGCCAAGACACAGCACCGACTGTGATGTATTGAACCGTGGACTTCATGCAGCTGTGCATAGAGCCTTATCCATCATTCTGCAATCAGAGTATCCGATGGCCTTCTCAATAGCTTTGTTAGCAATTGCCGTTGGTAATTAGGGCCAGCCATGGTGGCTGATCCTAGCTAAAACAAAACTCTGACAGTGGATTATATTGGTTACCTGTCCAAAGCTTCACATACTGCAGTCTGACCCTTCCTTCCACTTCCTTCTTTCCCGTCTTACCTTTTAATTCCTTACTTCCTCCACGCCTTAACTTCCCTCCCTCCTTTCTCTCTCCCCGGCTCTCCATGGAGTAAAAAGACAAGCATGTGGAATCCATATTCTATTTGAAGAAACACATGCACTGATATGACAGCAGAATATAAGCTCTCTGTATTGAAATCACTCCTCCCCAATCACTATCAGCCAGCAGCTAATTAAGCAGTAATAAAGGAGGGTACAGTATGTGTCAACAACCTGTGCAACAACCCCCTTCTCATTAGTTATAATAGAAACCTCAATAAACGTCAGTTCAGTTCAACCATCTGTCTGTAGGCTGTCTTTATCCTTTTCTCCATCTTTCTGTACATTCTCATAACTTTCCATATCTGTTTATCTACGGATCACAATGCCGACTTCATAATGCCGATGTTGGTGGTTCATTTTGGTGCCACTTCAGTGATGCTGCCAAGTAATGATACACGTCTTGCATCTCTGACGCTTTAAAATCCAAATAGTGATAAACTCACAATCGACACATTCAGGGGATTTTTTCATCCTTTCATCCCAGTTGATAATCTATCTTTCGGCCAAGACTTAGGGTAGGCAGTGTTTGTAAGCTCATAACAGGATTTGAAGAAAATCGCAGTGAACCTTATCACTAGAGTTGGGGCAAAGGTCAAGGGGGAGTTAATGAATGCCTAGAGGACTCCGATATAGCTTCTGGTCTTCTGACAGGGTTAAAGGATGACAGGGAGAAAAAAATAGCAAAATTAGTTAACTGGAGGATGGAGCATGGTTGAACAGTAGTTCAAATGGGTCAGTGGTGCTTTATATTAACATAGATACACTTAACTTAACACGAGACACATACTGTAGCAACTTGCGCCTACAGTGCTCTGCATTGTGTGTGTGTGTGTGTGTGTGTGTGTGTGTGTGTGTGTGTGTGTGTGTGTGTGTGTGTGTGTGTGTGTGTGTGTGTGTGTGTGTGTGTGTGTGTGTGTGTGTGTGTGTATGTTTGTCTAGTCCTTGAAGTAAACTTGATTACTCAGCCAATCAAATCTCACAACATTCTAAATCCACCAATCAGCTGTGCTGGCCTTAATGTTGTGGCTGCAAGTCAGCAAATTAGATTACTTCACAGTAAACATCTCCCACTATAGCAACGGGCCTAACTTGGCCCTGGTGACCTGTGTTTTTTTTTATAACCTTCCAACTAAAATAAGATGAATATCCTCAGTAAATCAGCTAACTCACACACTTCAAGTCTTAAAAACTTGACCATTAACATGCACAGTGACATCAGTCATGAGTAAGACTTCTGTTCCTATGAAAGCTAAACACTATTCAGGACCTGTGACTTTTAAAACACCCAGCACAGATTTAGTGCTTTTTGCCTTAGCAGGGCAGTAGCCTCCTGGTGTATTGTATTGTACAGCACATCCTGACAAATGACACGGTCTGCAAAACAAAAGGACACTGCAGCAGTTCAGAACACATTTCTGCTTATTACAAAGAAAGGTTAGCTGAGGTTAGACAAAGTCAGAGAGAGCATGAGAGAAGAGAGACCACATGAGTGAGAGAGAGAGAGAGAGAGAGAGAGAGAGAGCGAGAGAGATAAAAAAAAAGAGAAAGAACAGAGTGATGGAGACATGGAGAAAAAGGAAGCTACCTTGCAGTGCAGATGATACAGTGTAATAGGATCCTGCAGGTTTGTAATACGATAGTCCTGAGTCACCAGCTGTGTAATCAATATTCAGCAGCCCTTAATCAATTATCAAAAGGCAAATTAGATAATGCACCTATGTATAGAGCGAAGGACGACAATGCAGAGCCGGCATCCCGTATCGTGCTAGCATCAATGGGGGAAGATCTTTCCCGACAACCTCTCCTCAGCAAGTGCGGAGGAGACGTTTTCAATGAATGCCCATACCTTCTTAAGTCGTTCATCGTTCCAGCCTACAGAGGCAAACATCAGCAATAAATTCTGTGTGTATTTTAAGTGTCAAAAAGCTGCGGTTTGGGTTAAACAGAAACACACGCACAAACGTCTGACCAGAAAATTCTAATCAACAGTATACCTTTGGCGGGACTCAAAAGTATTAAATAGAGCTAACTATTTAACTTTATTTCAGAGTTTGGCCTTGCTAGAGCAGGGTATGTTTAGACTACGTCATCATTCTGTCTCCCACTGCAGCTCACAGACAGAAATCATGTGACAGAGCTCTATCTGTGAAAGCTATACCATCGGAAGTTAAGGATGAGGAGGGTGTAGAAAGGAGAGATAGAGGGAGGCAGAATGAGGAGAGACACAGAGGGCCAAGGGGAACACAAAAACGATTGAGGGAGTGATGAAGAGATGAAGGCAAGAGACAGAGGAGAAGAGAGTGAGAGCAGGCAGGAGAAAGGGGCTGGGAAAGTGAGTGAGAGACAGATAAAGAGAGAGAGTGAGTCCCGGAGGACAGTTGTGTACTGTACTGTACTGTAAGAATGCACTGTGTACTGTACAGTGTGTGCCTCCTGTCTTCCTTTCCTTTCCCAGAGACTCTTGGAGACTTTTGCAGACACATTTCCAATGTCAGATTAAAATCATGAGAGCACTGGTAGAGTTGCTGCGTTTGGTGTAAGATGGTCATTAAACTCAGTCCGAGCTGACTTAAACCAGTCGTTTTCGTGTTTGAACGTTCCAATGAAGTGAAACGTTTAATATTATCATACGTTTCTGTCTTCGTGCATGCTCATGTGATGTTCGATGACATGACAACCAATGCTCTCTCTCCAGCGCCTGCTTTCAGATCCAACCGCACTTGTGTCAGGGTTGTGTCACAGCCCCGCCCCTGGAATCCAAACACCGCCCACGTCCGTTTCCATTGGCTCATCGACCACTATTGACAGAATGTTTTGATATGATATTAAGAGTACAGTACATGCACAATGAGCACACTCAGCGCAGTTACAGTATAATGAGGTGATGAAGCAACGTTCTATCTGCACCTCATATCTGTGGTGCAAACTCCCAGAAAACTTTTTTCATCAAACTGCACTTTTGGTGTATGGTATGCACACTGATGACATTGTCTACATGCACCACATGCACTACTGTTATGTCTGTCTATTGTCTGTATTGGTTGTCCAAAGTTTGTCGTCTTAATCACTGTATTACAATTACAATTTAGGCATTTAGCAGACGCTCAGACGGTCAGAGTGACTTACAATAAGCATACATCAAATGCAGAGAAATGCAAAACTAGGATCACAGGTAAACCAAGAACCTAGAATCTGTCTTAACAATATACTACAATAAAACAAAATTAAAGTATAGGATACCAGGTAAAGAATTAACCTAGCATTCCATTATTAACATTGAGGTCAAGAAAAAACAAGCCTGTTATTGTTGTATACACTGCAACTTGAGAAACGCCTCATCATTCTTCTGTATGCATAGAGCTGAATGACAAATAAGACTTGAACTTGAACTTGCAGAGTAGGCAATCAGCTAATGAGAGGAAAAGAAGGATGTTTTCATTCGGAGGCTTCTTGTCTCCTTCACCTCAGTCCACTCTCTCGCCAGCCCTCCACAAACTGGCAAGGAACAGCAGTCTGTCACATTTTATTGTTGGGTGATGTATTTGTAGAGTCTTTATTTGGTAATCCACGAAAAGGAATAAATGAGGAGCTATACTGTCTGGGTATGCAGATAATTCAATCCTTTGGACCAATTGGTAGATCGGACGGTCGGTCAATCAATCAATCAATCAATCAATCAATCAATCAATCAACCAATCTATCTATCCAGCTACTTGATCTGTTTTCTGATAGAGCAGAAATGGCCACACAATTATAATAAACATGATGAAATAAATCATATTTCATATTTCTCGAGCAGAAAAGATCAGCCGCTCAGCCTGAACTATAGACCTGATGAAAGCAGCAGCGTTCACAGCCAATTACATGGATAATTCACATTTATTTGCGCTCACACAGTAAACAAACATTCCTATTTCAGTGAGTCAATGTGCTGTGCGTGTGTATGTGTGTGTGTGGGTGTGAGAGAGAAGTTTATCTGTGATTCTTCTGTGTGTATGTCTGTGCATGTGTACTGTATGGGAGGCACACGTGTATAGGTGTGTGTGTGTTGTGTGCGCGTGTGCACTGCTGTGAAATGTCAGTTGATTTAGATTTCCCTTCTTTTGCAGAGTAACAGCATCCAGATCAGAATCTGTGTCTGTCTGCATGGCATTGATTAGATGCCAGACCAGCACCCTGACTTCAAATTATTGAGAGGTAACTATGATTCCTCCTTCAGACAGACACACGCACACACACACACGCACGCGCACACACACACACACACGTCTATTTGTGCAAATAAAATCTAATTCTAAATTCATTGACTATCTCTCAGTCTCTCAATCTAAGGAGCCTGTTCGCTACATGCAGTATAGCCAACAGCCTCTATTGAAATCTAATGGCTTCCAATCCTCTCTCCTTTCACCTACAGCATGGTTGGCTCAGCTCGCTGTAACTAATAGGAAACGCTTATCACACATCTGCACCTCACTCTCTCACACACACACACACACACACACACACAGGCCGACCAGTAGTATCTCAAGGTCGTGTGGAGAATTCCAGTAAATATGCAGATAAGCCTAACAACCCATGTGAACCGTTGGTGTCTGTGTGTGTGTGTGTGTGTGTGTGTGTGTGTGGCGCACGCATGAGTGCATGTGGTAACGGACTGAACACTGGACATACAGAGGCATTGCAACGGCCACCCATCATGCATCTATCGTTCTTGTAGTACAGACTCTCGTCATATGAGTACATTGCTTACTTAAGTGTCAGCTAAGGCATGAAAATGTTAATGTAATGTTGAGTGGTCCTCCTAATGCATTCCCCCCATCGTCCTCTGTGACATTGTTCCAGAGCAGATTACTGTATGTATATGTGTTGTCATATTGGAACGCTTCCATGTCGGCTGTTAAGAATTAAGAGTTGCCCCCATGTGGCTGGTTGGAAAACACATTGAATGGCTTTAGGAGGAGGGACAACATACAATACTAGTGATGTCCGATATATCAGATTGACCAATATATTGAGCTGATATTTGCCTTTTCTACCATGTTCAATATCTGCTCATAAGGACGCTGATATGGCAGATTATTATTAGTAGTATTACTAACTTGTTTGGTTCTTTTCCCAAATGCGTTACTGTACATTTTTGTTTGTTTCTAAAATAAATAATTGTGCACATTGTTGAGACAGCGAGCACCACACAAACACACTTCCGACATACATGTACAAGACATGTAAGCACACATACCTGTAGGATTACATTATGAACACACACACACACACACACACACACACACACACACACACACCCTCCCCCAGTGGGGGATAGTGGGTGAGTCAGCAGTAAGGTATCCTTTACACAGGGACAATGACACACAGTGTCTAACATTACAGGGGCTTGGATAAGCCAGATGCCAGCCATCGCAGTGTCACGCACTCTTATGAAACGCACACACACGCGCGCATGCACGCCAGTACAGTGTTTGACTCGAGCAGAAAGACAGACAGAGACACACCCTGGCTGCATTTAACTGCATCATAGAAAAGAGCTGTTATCATCAGTACTTGTCCGGACACGGAAATAAAATATTCATTCAAATATTCATTCAGTACTACCTGCACTTTGTGTGCATGTGTGTGCACACACACACACACACTTGGTCAAATTCATGTACTGTATCTAGGCAGACTAAGCACTTTTGTCACACAGTGGAATCTACATGACCTCGTCACCATTTCTCGCACGCACGCACGCACGCACACACACACACACACACACACACACACACACACACACACACACACACACACACACACACACACACACACACACACACACACACACACACACACACACACACACACACACACACACACACACACACACACACACACACACACACACAGCGTACGTAAAGGCTGATTTATGAGCATGTTATATACAGACCTTTCTATTACTGTGAGTGTGACTGGTGCCTAGTTTCAGACAGGGAGGGAGGGAGAGAGGGAGGGAGATCAGATGGTTGTACTGTATGTGTTAGAACCATATTGCCCAATGCAGGGTGGGGGATTTGGTGCCTTGCCCAAGGGCAAATGACAGCAGTGGCTCTAGAAGGAGGGCAAGGCTTGCATGGTTCGCAACCCCTTGACACTTAGTGTGCAATAGAAAGAACCAGAGAGGAAGGACAAGGAAGAGAGACAGAGACACAGAGAGAGAGAGAGAGAGAGAGAGAGAGAGAGAGAGAGAGAGAGAGAGAGAGAGAGAGAAAACAGGTAGGTACAAGCATGTAAGTCAATTAAGTGAAGTGAAGAAAAGAATGAAGATGGAGGGATATAATTAAATAAAAGGACGATAGGGCAATGGATGAAGGGACACAGGGAGGGGTAGAGGGAAAGAGAGAGAGGAAAGAGGAGGAGAGAGGAGCGGGTAGGAGAGAAATGCAGAGAAGAGAGGAGAGGAGGAGAGAGAAGAGGAAGCAGGTAAAAGGTAGCAGAGAGGACCTTAGTGGTCACCTAATCTAATGGCTCATCTAACGGATATCACGACTCGTTATGGCTGTGTGCCTGTGTGAATGTGTGCGTGTAGCGTACATGCATGACTGCATGTGTGTGTGTAGTGTACATGCATGACTGCATACGTGCGTGTGTAGTGTACATGCATGACTGCATACGTGCGTGTGGCATGGATGTGGAGTGTCCAGATCCATCTCATTCTCATGCAAGTCTCGGGCACTGAGGAATTTATCATTACTGCCAGCTCTCTCTCTCGCTCTCCTTTTCTCTTCTCGATTCCTGTTTCTCTATCATATTTTGTCTTTACTTCTCTCTCTCTCCCTCTTCCTTCGCTGTGCAGCAGAGGAGAGCATGTCACCAACGCTGTTAAAGTCATACATGCATGCTCTTCTATCTTGACCTTAAAACGCCTAACCTTGGTCGTGTTGAGCTGGATTTGGTTGCGTTGAGCTGGATGCACCAATGTATCGCCTGTCTGTTCCTCTTCCGATCCTTCCTTCCTTGCTTCTCTTTCCTACTTGCCCAGTTATACCCTCCCTCACACAAGGCTTCCCTTCCCCCATCCCTCCTATACACCTGATTGTGGTGCATTAGGAAGGGTAGTGAATAGTGGAATGTGTGTGTGTGTGTGTGTGTGTGTGTGTGTGTGTGTGTGTGTGTCCACGATGTCGTCCTCTCACTGGGTGGGGCATGGCAGCGATGGAGGACACTGTCAGGTTTACCGTGCACAGACACCAGCAGCGACAACAAGCAGAAAAGGGTCCGGTATAGTCATTTATTTCCAATGGTAGCTGGGCTACACTGAGCGTCATAGAGCAGCAGGACACCTGGCGACATAACACCTGCGACTTGGTGACAAAAAAAAGTTGTAAAAAGTTCAACTTTCTGCGGATGATCAACAATCGAGTCAAGCAGCGGCCGAAGACAGGGTGATGCGGTCACCCATTGGAACCACCAGAGAATGACACCGGCTGTCTGCACTTCTCCTACCTGCCTTTGAGATCTCCTGTTAGGCTCACACTGAACCACAACTCGTCCTATTAATGGTGATATATATTAACAGGTCTCCCTTTAAGAAAATACAAACAAACTGCACAATTAAATGTTTCTGTTGTTGTTGTTTTTTGTTTGTTTTCAAAGACCATGTAAAAATGAATATATTATAAATATATAGCAATTACAGTACTGTATGTCAAATGCTCACAGTGGTGAAAATATTATATATAAATACAGTACATTCACAAAATGTTTGGTCAGCAAAGACATTTTATTTTGTTTATTCATGCTATATAGAAAGTGGAACCGAACATAACATGACACCACTTCTCCATTGAACTCAATGGCCACCATTTTATGCTCCGTTACCTTATTACTTTGAATGGTGTGGTTCTCGATGGGTGAATCACAACAGGAACAGATCCTATATGAGTATATACACATGCATGCAATGCGTACATAGGAGCCAAGCCGACATGTGATGTACGTTGACAGATTGCACTAGTAAAATAACGGAATCTCCTATACAGCATGGAAGCTCCAGATTATTGCTATAACAAATGTTTAAACTAGCCATTGAATACGTGAAATTAATCAATATTGAGCAACTGCATGGCCCATTTCTCACCTTAAATGTTGAGAAACTATTTTCTGTTGTACTATACAGATGAATTGTTTTGCAGACAAGCTGCCATTGCTCTCTAGCACTCCACTTTCTCAAAACGACATAAGCGACACCCACAACTTGGCTGCAGCGACAGGGAATCAAGGCATAGGTGACAGCGACTTGGCAACGCATAGTGACACATTCGCTGCCGGTGTGAGTGCAGTGTTAGGGGTTCCTACTGTATAGAGTTCAATGGGTAAGCGGTACCACCACTGCCAGGTTTACACGGTTCCTATTGAGTTCAACGGGTAGCTGTATCACCACTACCAGGGTGTTAGGGATTCCTATAGCGTTCAATGGGTAGGGGTACCATCACATCACCAGGTTTACAGGTGTAAAGAAGTGAGTGAAATTATTTTGGTGCAGGCTCCATCATTCGTAGTTTCAGGAATAAATGGGTGGAGAGAGAGGCGAGAGCTAGGAGAAAAACATAGGGACAGAAATAGGTCAAAAAGAAAAATCTAAGATATGCCACTTTGCAGTCCGTCATTATCTGTAGAGCCCTTGCCACGCACTCCTGATGATGCCATTGTTGAACCCATCTTCCAGTAACAGTGAGTAGGGGCGACGGCAGGGTTAGGGGGTTTGAAAGTGACCCACCATGGTACTACTGTAAGGTGGTTTAGGCCATTGGTTCACAAAGTGGGGTCTGGGGACCCCCAGGGGTCCTTGGGGGGTTACCAGGGGGTCCCCAGCTAAATTTGTTAATATAGCGTCACAATCATTTTAACCACTTTCACCATATTTTATACTTTGGCTATTCAAAAATAGCAGATACAGTATAATCTCATAGCGCAGCACTGATTGCTATGAGCTATGAGCTTGTAGAGCTGCTGCTGGGAAAAATCCCAGGCACAAAATAGTTTTGAGATTCGGGGGTCCGCAGCCAAATACATATCATTTTGGGGGTCCTTGACATGAAAAAGTTTGAGAACCACTGGTTTAGGCAGACCAAGTGTCCACCAGATAGCATATTATGCCAATTCCCGTCAGAATTGCAGCAGATATGCAACAAGCATTTTGCTTCTCCAGAATTATCACTAGGCTGCGCTCTCCTGCTGCTTCACTCCTGGTAACATGTACCTCCCATTCCCTCCCTCCATTGCCTGGCCCCTCCCTCCCTCCCTCCCTCCATCCACACTTGCTCTCTCCATCCCTGCTTTATTCCATTACCAGGCGCTCGAGAGCATCATGACACACCCAATCCCCCCCCCAGTCACGACTCCTTAATGGTGCAGGGACGAAGAATGACAGGGGGAGAGAGGGAGGTGCAGAGTCCCCCCAGTGGGAGGAGTGAGGAGAGCGATGAGCGAGGGAAGACGGAGTGACAAAAAGAAATGGCAAACCCATTGAAAGTAAATGCTCTATTGCTTGAAGTGAAGTGGTGTAAGAGAGACACGGGCAGCCAGGCTCATTTCAATCTCTAATCTCTACCTGAGAGGTACGAGCCAGACAGACAGCTCAATCCACACACACACACACACACACACACACACACACACACACACACACACACACACACACACACACACACACACACACACACACACACACACACACACACACACACACACACACACACACACACGTTCTCCTGCCCTTCAGTAAGATATCTTTAGGGACTTCCTGGAGATTTCTGTAAATGTTATGTTATACCATTAAGACCGGGAAGGGAACGCATCTGTGTCATTTTAAGATTTCCTTGGCTATTCAAAGATAGCAGATAATACAAGCTCATTGTGCCGAGCAATGACTTTGTAGATCTGCTATTTATTTTTAAATCATGAACATTTGTGCAAATCTTTGAATATAGTTTTAAAGCAAACATTTTTAACTCATATCTTTGCTTCTGGGGGTCCCTGGAACAAAATATTTTCAGATGGGGGTCGGCGGCCAAATACAAATCAATTTGGGGGCACTTGACATGAAAAAGTTTGAGAACCACTGATACAGTATAGAAACATACAGTACTATTATTATACTACTATTTTTTAAGAAAACTGTTAGGATTTAGAAGACATTTTGTGGAATCGGAACCTCAGGCCTTAATGGGTTAATGTCAATAGCATCATTTCTGAATATGTTTCCGTAAGGGTACTGAGTTTTCCTACATATGAAATGTGCTACACAAGCTATGATTGACTTGATCTGATCTAATTGGAGTGGGTGGTGGTATTTCAGCCATGCCGAACAGGTGCCATGATGACATCGCTGTTCAGCGCAAGCTTGATACGGTGCCTGTCCAAGACCAAACGGAAACACTCGTGACCATATGTCATTCTGACCAGCTGCAACAAAGATTAGGGTTTTGCACAGGGCTTCACAAGTCAAATTCAAGCTAATTTCAAACACCATCACGGTGCTCAGACAATGCACCGCCAATCCAGAAGCCAGCTCTCTTATCCCATTGAGACCTGGATCTGAGTCACTTTAGATTTCTTTGGCTATTCAAAAATAGCAGATATACAAGCTCAAGATTTTTTTTAAATCTTGATTTCTTTTTTTTTTTTTTTTTTTTTTTTCAAAAAAACTGTTAGGATTTAGAACATTTTGAAGAATCGCCTCAGGTCTTAATGGGTTATAGATTATTATCATTTATAAAAGCAAGCGACCTGCATCAGTTACTGTACATGAATTCAGCTTATTTATTTTTCAAGCACATTCATGACCTTATAAAATACCACATTCAGACTGAAAAGGAATCATATACACAAGATGGGTTTCAAGCGCCCCTAAAAGTAAGCAAAAAGGATTAAAGGGTAGTCCTAGGGTCCATCTGCCCACGTGGAGGCTCAGTTAAGTCCAGGCTATCTAGGTCACCCCTGATCCTGGTGTAAAGTTGCTCTGGAGACATACAAGTGGCTGAGGAAGGATCAGCTTCCCTACCGCTAGCAGTCAGCGGGTAAAATGGAAAAACTGACGCCAGGTCAGTGTCAGAGGAGGGCAATTACCTGGAGCGGGCACCCTGGGGTACACACGCACACGCACACGCACACACACACACTTTAATGCCTATACTTTTGAGGACATCAACATTTTAGGACTGCAATTTTATGAATTCCATTTTTAACTCTAACCGCAAAGATCTACAAGCTTGCAACGTGTGGCAGCACGACGCTGGTGTGCAACTAAGTATATAATCAGGCATAACTCCATCCCAAAGTAAACCCCTAAATCCTAAACTCTAAATGACTAATCCGAACCCTAACCTGAATCATTTCCTAAATGAGAGCCAAACTCTAAAATCAAACATTTTTAACCATCAAACAACCATTTCTCTTATTAGGACCAGGAAATGTGTCTATTTCTCTCTCTCACACACACACACACACACACACACACACACACACACACACACACACACACACACACACACACACACACACACACACACACACACACACACACACACACACACACACACACACACAGGAGAGGTCATGGGGTCAGAGAGAGGAGAGGGGAGGACTAAAAATAGAGGAGCCTGCATTCTGATGAGTATTTATTTCACAACATCAATACCAGGAGGAGATGATGGGTGGAAAAAGAGAGAGAGAGGGAAAAGGAGAAAGAGAGAGAGAGAGAGAGAGAGAGAGAGAGAGAGAGAGAGAGAGAGAGAGAGAGAGAGAGAGAGAGAGAGAGAGAGAGAGAGAGAGAGAGATGATGTTATGAACCAACATAACATCAAAGTCAAAGGGGAGTCAGGTGTCTGTAACCAACCTCAGCATCTCTACTAATACATCTAGACTATTTTGTTTGTGACCAAGAGGGAGAGGGAGTCGAATTGGACTAAAGGTCATGACCAACACACATTCAAGCAATGTAGAAGTACTTCTACTCCAGAGTACTTCTACTCTAGAGTACTTATTTTGGCCAGGAGAGCAGCTGCCACTTGAAGTCGTGTACTATTTGGTCACATGATATGAGCAGAGATTGTAGAGCAGTGGTACTATTCTTGGAGTACCCCAAAAAATGGTATTGTTTTTTTCCCCAAAGGACTAATGTGTATTTTCTTGTTGATTGTTTGTGGCACTCCCCCATCACGTTCTCCAACAGTTCTTTTTGTATTCTACCAAAGCATATTCCCCAATTCTTCACTATTTCTGCGATGCCTTCCCTATATGATCCTCTATCTCTGTCTAAATATGGAAGTCATTTTGTGTAAAATCGTGATCTCTTTCTCTCTCTCCCCAAGGGAAATGCTGTAATGCACCAGTAAGGGTAGAGAGAGAGAGAGAGAGAGAGAGAGAGAGAGAGAGAGAGAGAGAGAGAGAGAGAGAGAGAGAGAGAGAGACACCGAGGAATAGAGGAAAGACAGAAACATACAAAATATTAGGAGGGCTTTGACTGACTCTTTGCAAAGTCACCCATTATCTTCCACCATACTGAGAAGAGAAGAGAAGAGAAGAGAAGAGAAGAGAAGAGAAGAGAAGAGAAGAGAAGAGAAGAGAAGAGAAGAGAAGAGAAGAGAAGAGAAGAGAAGAGAAGAGAAGAGAAGAGAAGATGGATGGACGGACGGATAGACAGACAGACAGACAGACAGACAGACAGACAGACAGACAGACAGACAGACAGACAGACAGACAGACGGATGGATGGATGATGTATGGATGGATGAAAAAATGTGAAGAGGAATAAACACAAGCCAGTGAAAGGTCAGAGGGTTTGGCACTGAGAAGCAGGTTGCATAAGCATCAACCTCAACACTCTGTACCTGTCCTCTTGTCTCCTCGTCCCTCTCGTCTCCTCACATCACTGGCCAAGAGCGTCCCTAGACCCAACACTATTTTTAGGGTGTCCTTGTCCCAAGTGTTCCTTCCCACCCCCTCCCCTATTTTGTCCAAAGGGGTAAGGGCGAGTTTGTTTTGAAACCATAGCAGGGGTTGCAGGCGGGGTGATGCGCTGACCTTTGCTGGGGGACAGAGAGGGAGAGAAACAGCTGTTCTGTGTCACACAAACGCTCTCTCACAACACACACACACACACACACACACACACACACACGCACACACGCACGCGGACACATCGCTGGCTAGAAGCCTCACTATGGTGGTGGCCCACTCTCACACACATGCTGCTAACAGATAAAGATAGAATTTTGCACTTCTATACTCGTGAGGGAATGCCATTGACTTTCATTGCGTCCCCTGAGCGCTTAACCCTAAATGCTAACATCTAACCCCTCCCCTCGCTGCAACTCTGGCCACGCCACCCTGCACCCAACCCCCCCCCCCCCGAACGTGGCCTCATTTCAAACATGGGGACCGACATAATGTCACGTCACAAGACAACGCGTCGATCTCTCCAAAATAGAACCCAGTGAATGCGCGCACACGCACACACACACACACACACACACACACACACACACAAGTTGGTCCCGGAGACAGAATTACTGTAAAATCAAGTGCGGCTGTTAGGCAACAACAGATGGCGGTACTGCTCCTTACACCGAACCAGATCAAAGTTTTAACCGACTGAAATTGCCATCCTTACAGCCCCACGCTCACATATAGTATACTGTATATTCACTGGAGACGGCGTTAGAGGAAATGTCATGGGGTCACCAAAATCTGCTAGCAGCAGGGATAAAAACTATATTCCCACCATCACCTGGGACTTTCAGAAACTATCTGCTCAAAATAACAATTTGCAAACCGTTCCAACTAAATTATGTTTTAACCATTGTATTGTTCTGTTCTGTTACCTTAACAATTCAGAGAACCAGTGCGTTTTATGTTGACGCGTCCTACATTTACTCAGAAACTGTTCAGATGTTCTTTTAAGTTTGGATGTGACGTTTTTATGAGATGATGGGATGAGATTATAGAAAAAGATGGGGGGGGGAGACATCTGGCATACATCACAATTCAAATCTCAAAAACTATATTCAGCGGAAATCTAAAAAGATTAGAGCACTTTGATAGTCTAGTGGTTAAAATAAATTACAAACACGTACAAGTACTTGTGCAAGCACGATTTCAAGTCCAAGTATGGGCCCAGTGTCCAGCTTGCACCCCCTTGGGTCTTAGCTGGGGCAGCGGTTGGTCAGTCAGTCAGTCAGTCCAGTAGCTTGGCACAAGCATTCTTGTCCCGTTCCAGACATTTTGCACGAACTGTCCCCAGGGACACCCCGTTCCCCCTTGTAATTAACATGCCATCTGAGCTTCCCTCATAGTGTGACTTACTGCAACATTTAACACCCAGTGTCACCCTGACCAAAGACTGCGTTGCCACACCTTTGTATCACTGAATGACACCGTCGAGCATACTCTGTCAACCTTTGTCCGCATTTCCCTCCATTTGTCTTTCGATATCTGTTTCTCTTCCATACTGTCAGTCTTCCTTTCTTCCTCCCCTTTCTCTACAAGGCTAATAAACGTCCAATCAGGGGCTTATGAAACTTTTGGTGAGACGGCTGCTGGTGCCGCAACACCATATCAAAATGTACAGCTGTGCCTCTGTCCTTTGTACGTATGTACGTGTGTGTGTGTGTGTGTGTGTGTGTGTGTGTGTGTGTGTGTGTGTGTGTGTGTGTGTGTGTGTGTGAGGAGTAATGCGTGCAGTGTGTTGGTGTCTGTATGTATGAGGATGTTTTGGGTGTCGATCAGGCACGTTTCAGTCTCCGACAGAGCCGAGCAGTGGAGCTGCTCACGTCAATCCAACAGGCTTGTCTGTGTCTGTGTACCGCATAAAATGATAAATATGATTTTGGTTATTTAAATTCTGTTTCTCTCTTTTTCAGTACGTTTGCATACATTTTTTTCTTAAATAAAATGTTGTAGACTAGACTTTTTTTTTTAAACAACACAAAGAGCTCTAGTTCTTATATAGTGTTATCTAAAATGTGCAGCTGATCGTGACTACAGTGCATCGTCCTACATGCATACCATGGTCTTTCTGCATGCCTCTCCTTCCCTTCTTTTCCGTCCCCTCCCTACCTGTTTCTCTCTATCTATGACCCCTCTCTTCTCTGTGTCTCCCTGCCTCTATGTGAGTCAGCGATGTTCCCTGCATGCAGTCCCAGAGGAAGCGGAATAGAGGAGGTTGTGGTCAATAGAACATGAACACATATTGCAGGCAACACACACACACACACACACACACACACACACACACACACACACACACACACACACACACACACACACACACACACACACACACACACACACACACACACACACACACACACACACACACACGATTTATGCTCTGTCGTACGTCGGAAGTTGGACGGCAACAGTAGTCAATCTGCAAGCTCACAATGCATCGGGGATGCGGCGTGTTGTCTGCTTGTAGATCTGCTATTTTCGGCTTGCGACACCGTCGTATGGTGTGACGAAGCGCAAATCTGGCTATCCAGTGGTAGGGGAAGCTGTGGTGAGTGTTAGAAGTGTGTGGGGAAACAGGCTCATTTCATCAGTGTCTTGCTAATGTCGGGCCAGACGGCCGCGCCATCTGCTAGTGGGGCAGAGCTCAGGAGGCAACCCACCAGACACGCACGCAACTTCTCTAGGCAAAGTCAGGAGGTAATGTTGCCTTCAAGCAGGGCTGGGGCTGGACAAGGAAGGGGGAGGCGGGCATGACTGACTGATAAATGGGATAAAATTCAAAGCGGGCAGTTTGTTATCAACTTTCTAAAGTGAGAACATTGGCGTATGAAAACGCGGAAATAAGAGGGTCGCGTCAAACAGTATATAAAGCATTTCGGAGGCTTGGGGGGGGGGGACATCGCAAATATAGGAATCGTTTTGAGATAGGAATTCAGGCGAGTGTTGTAGCAGGACATAATTGGGCATAATACCACAAGAAATTGACGCCGGTTACCTCCCAACTTTGGTGGGCGGGGGTGGGGGTGGGGGTGTGCACCAGGTCATTAGCTGAGCTGAGCTAAAGCTGTCAAGCATGGCCATGCATTGTCCAGTCCCGTCATCTCTGCAACTTGCCAATCAATACTGAAGATTACAATAAGACTGTCTGGTAGGGTGTTAAAATGGACGATGTGATGTGCCAATAACAGGGGGAGGCGGAGGAGGAGACGCATGCTGTGTTTGAGGTGGGGCAGGGAGTCCTGAAAGAGGCGCTTGAGTGGCTTGCGTGTTTGGGTGAGGTGGTGTGTTTGGGGGGGGGGGGGGGTACAGGGGGATTAAACAGATTAAACTGACTCACTTTGTACCCACTGTAGGTTATTCATGGTTCACTTGGCATGTTACACTCCACGCCCACACACACACACACACACACACTGGCATTATCACTCCTTATTCTTTTAGCTACAATCAAACAATGGTATTATTGGTCGGTTTGTCTCTCAGAGTCTGTCACTCAAACATTCTAAAACGATGCCATGACTGTTACCCATCATTTGTATTCTTGAAATATAATGTCGTACTGTCTGCTTGTGCATCCTGATTCAACTATGCAACCTCTAGGCAAACCTACAGCTGGTCGCAGCTCATCACAAAATATGTGCTTGTTTTCCTTCCTTTTTTCTTTTTTGAGACAATACTCACAAGACAAAACATGACTAATATATTAAAGAATATAATATAAAGGACAGCTGATAACTAAAATAATGAATGAATTTATGCCTGGGCAATATAGAGCAGGTGAGCTTGTACAGTATACATATCCAAAAGATATAGGGGGAGGTTAGACTGTGCCTTGACCTTTAGTTAAGTCAGAATAGCATCACAGTACAGTACAATACAGCACACAGTACAGCAATACAGTACAGTGTAGTATATGCAACAGGTGGACTTGTGCTGGTCCATGTTAGAATATTACAACACAGATGGACAAGAGTTCTTTTGTCATACTTTTCTTTCTGTTGTTCCTCTTTCCCTCCTCCATTCTCTTACTCCCCGTCCCTTTACTTCCCTGTCCCCCTTCTTCCTCCTCTCTCACAACACCCCCCCCCACCCCCCCCCCCCCCACACTCTGTCTCTCACTCCTCAGCATGGCGTAGACTGGGGCGAGCAGAATGTTCAGACAGGAGGTTAAGTTGACAGGAAGTGGAGGAGATGTAGAACGCAGGAGGCCGGGGGCCCTTGTAGAGGTGAGAGTGGACCTTATACTAATTACATCTAGGAATCAACAGGGGTCCTGATAATGCAGAGGAAAGGAGAGGAGAGGAGAGGACAGGAGAGGTTAGAGGAGAGGAGAGGAGAGGAGAGGACAGAGGACAGAGGAGAGAATCTGTATGTGTGTGCACGTGGACAATCTCAAATACAATCTGTGGAATAATGCAACAGGTTTGTGCAACAGCTTTGTCGGTTGATGAAACAGAGGGTTTGTGTTTTATTGGACGGCACAGAGAGGTACAGGCAATGAGCTGGATTTGAACGTGTGAAATCGCAGCTGGGTCTGTGTCGACGCGGCTTGCACACCAACCGACTGCGTCTCCAGGGCAATCCCAGCGGCTCGCGTCTTTAATGTCGTCTGTCGGAGCGTGCTAGCACTTCACAGACACATTTTCCTGGGGAATTAATAGCATTATTCTGACAAATAGTGATTAATTCCCTAGTGTTGGCAGCCTTCCAACATAAACTCTCCCTCTCTCTCGCTCTCTCTCTCTTCCCAAACAATGACCCCCTCCCCCTTCTTCCCACCAGCCCCTTATCACACACAAATGCCTCTGTGTGCACTACAAACAAACAAACACACACACACACACACACACACACACACACACACACACACACACACACACACACACACACACACACACACACACACACACACACACACACACACACACACACACACACACACACACACACACACACACACACACCCTCTGTCGTAAGGATCTGACCATGTGAGACCTACAGGCGCTAAATAGCTTACCGTATGCTAAATACCATAAGTGCTAGTTATATTGCATGTTGTGCTACACTATGATGCTGCATCATCACATGCCGACAGTATATTCCCATTTGGATTCCCCTTTGAGGATACCTAATGGTGCAATTGATGACGATCAACAGGGTCTCCACAGACAGAGCACAGACTGAGAATATGAAAATATGAAAATCTCTCTTTTCTGTTTCCAAACAATGTTGTGTTTTGTAATGAAGTGCTCTTTGCAGGCGGTTCCGATAGGCTCTATGGATTGTGTACTATGGGGAAAAGGACTGTAGTACTGTGGGGAATTGCTCATCATTCGGCTGAGTGGGCCACTTTAAGCCTGCTCTCCACTGGAGGGTTGGTAGCTGGTGATGTACTGCATGAAGAGTATTAAACCTGGCCACCAAAGTGACGAGGCTGCAGTCCTGAATTTATCTAAATTCAATGCGATGTTTAGGGTTATCCTAGTGCAAGTGCCACTTTTTTAATGGTAAAAAAGTTGAGGAAAAACAGGGGGGGAAACGATTCAGTCACCTGGATGTACAAGGGAATGAATAGTCTGGAAACTGGATGGTTTGATATCATTAATGCAGGGTAGTCTATCTATCCGTTTGTATTACCAGCTATGCTTAAATTGCACAGTGAAAGCAAAAAAAAGATCTTACTGTAGAAAATCTAACGCATTCAACGCATTCAACGCAATCAACGCATTTTGAGCTTGTGAATTAAGAAGAGGTTTATGTCTGCTATAAGAGGAATAAACACGTCAATTTACACTTATAATTCTGAACTCTATGGACAATTGTGTGAGAAGTGAATTTACTATGGAACCTGTGATTCAATCAGGCCCCAGTAAATTAAATAAACTAGCCATTCAGTCGGTCAGTCAGTCAATAAGTCAGTCATCCGGTCGATCAGTCAGTCCCGCCCGCCAGCCACTCGCTCAGTCAACCATGGTGTCATGTACCGGCTGACCCTGGTCCCTCACCAAACTCATCAGTAAAAGCTTGGGATCATCTTTCTGTTGAACTCACACAGGGACACCGTACAGGGACACAGGCAGCAGACCAGGTGAAACCAGTGGGAGTCAAATATTAGAGCCCAACCGATGCCAGATTTTTGGGTCCGATCCGATGCCGATCCCGAGTTTGGAGAGCACAAGACCACTGATTACCGATGTTTAGAATTTTCACAATGTGTCTCAACACGACACGTTGCTGCTTTTTTATTATTATTATTGTTTTAAACCTTTTAAAATGTTTGCCTATTATGACATGCTCAAATTGAATAGTTTAAAGTGGTTAAATATCAGGACACATCGTACATAATTGTCGATACCGATATTGTAAAAAAAAATAAGTCAAATAATGGCCAATATATCAGCCCAATCGGTCTGGCCCTGGCCCTATCAAACATGACACAACAATACATATCACTATTGTCTACATCTCGACACACACACACACACACACACACACACACACACACAATGGAAAATGAAAGACGGAAGGCGCAAAGAATGGAATGGCAGAAGAAGCATGGAAATAATGCAGGGAGGGAGAGAACGAAACAACAAATGAAGGAAGGAAGTAAAGTGAAGATGCTGCTGGCTAGGTAGCAAGGCCCTCTAATGACCATCCCCAAAGGCTGCACGCATCCTCTTATTGGCAATGGCAATGCATACACCCAGAACACATTGTCTCTCAACCACCCACATACACAACGACCAACCCACACACACACATTTGCAGTGTTACAGAACCTCATGAGTCCTGAGTACTTCTGAGCCGTGCCGCAGTGGCAACAGAGACGAAACACAGGAGGTTGCCTGGAGACAGTGGAGCAGGTACAGTACATACTTTAGGCTGACTCACTCTCTCTCACACACACACACACACACACACACACACACACACACACACACACACACACACACACACACACACACACACACACACACACACACACACACACACACACACACACACACACACACACACACACACACACACACACACACAGAGCACCTGAGAGGAACGCTGATGCAGTGAGGAAGGGAGGGCGGGAGGTTAATCACCTGACGCTCTTTCGGCCTATATGTCTGTCTGTTTGTCTGTCTGTCCAACTGACAGCAGGGGAATGTTAAGTGTGCAAGTGTGCGCTCACAGACTCACAGTCAGTCAATTACATGGCAAAACATAAACATAATAATATTGTGTCATCATGGTTGGGTGGCTGGGTGCTTTTGTCTGGCCATGTATTTGACCAGGTTTTACACACACAAAACCACACATCTAAAAATGTGTGAAATGTTTATTAAAGTGGACTGTCCTCATATGACCACAGGCACATATACACACACACACACACACACACACACACACAAACACACACACACAAAGAGAGAGAAGGAGCGAGACAGGAGGGAATAGAGCGCCACTGTGAAAGCTGGAGACAGAATGGCGAGCGAGAGAGAGAGAGAAATAAAGGAGGTGTTTTGTTTGTATGGCTATGTTTCTGTCAACTGCCCCACAAAGGCCCACTCCTTCCACTCCCTCACATTGAAATACATGGAAGGCAGAATTTCACCAAGCACTCCTCATTTCTTTCCTAATCCCTCTCTCGCTCTCTCTCTCTCCATCATTTCCATGGGGGACGAAGAAGTGATGCTTGAGTGATGCATTGAGCATCACCTCTCTACAAATCTTATCTCTCCTCTCCCCTCTTTTTCCTCCCCTGTCCTATCCTCCTTTCCTTTCCTTTCCTTCCCACGTCTCCATATCTGCTGATAGTAGTCCTGAAGGTTACAGTGCCCCCACCCCGCCTTTCTCAAGGACACAGTGGCAGAAGGGTGCAGCATATGCTGCTATGCAGTAGAGCATAGCACGAGACACACAGCCAAACACGAGTGTAGCAATTGACCAGATAGATACACATGCTATTTTGCTCATACTGGGGATCACCCATCGAAGTGAAGTATTCCACCCCACTCTGGGTAAGGGATTTCTTTTGGGGTGGGCACAGGTCCTATCAATGGATATTATCATCATCATCCTTTATTTCACCTTGAGAAAGCGCCTTAGGAATGACACTCATTTACAACGGTATCGAGTTAAAATGTTTAAGAAAAAGGTTTAGTAATGAATGCACAGTATATCAGAATAAAAAAACAAGAAATAATACAAATACAAAATATAAAAACTGCATGATAAAATAAGGTTGCAATTTATCAAATGCAGAATATGATTAAAAAAAACATATATATTCGTAATCACTAGTCATACTATAGGTTAATAACGGTTGAAATCAAATTCGTACAAGATCAGGCTTTTGAACTGCTGTAGCAGCACTGCAGATAATGGAATGGCATATGAAAGGGAATCATCTATCACACAATTAGAAGCATAACGACTAAAATGTTACCAAATGAAAAGCTATTAGAAATAAAGCATTCATTTTACATCTGAGAGGGCATGTTCTCCAGCTTGACAAAATGTGTGCAAAGCCAAGCGCTTATGGGGGGTGCTGCTGAGGCTATATAGTGAGCTTAACCCATTAGGACCGGTAAAGCATCTGTGGCATTTTAGATTTAAAACACTTTTAACTATTCTTCTATATTTTGGCTATTCAAAAATAGCAGATATACAAGCTCATAGTGCGGCACGAAGTGACGCGCTACGAGCTTGTAGATGTGCTATTTTTGAAAAATCTTGAAAATGTGTGCAAATCTTTTAATATATATATATATGATTTAAGATGGGGCCAAATACATATATTTTTGACATGAAAAGGTTTTAGCACCACTGACATAGCAACATAAGCTTTTCAGGCGGAAACTGTTAGTATTTACAGTAGAAGACATTTTTAGAATAGGCCTCAGGTGTTAATGGGTTAAGTTCAAATTAAGTGCACATCATCTACACAAGCTGTTCCATGTGCAATTCATTTTCCCCTCTCATCCACACAGCCTCCATTTCTGCTGAGGTCTGGTGCTCAGAAAGTATCTCTCTTCCCCAGAGTTCAGTACATTGTGCTTGGCCCAGATACATACAAGACGAGATAGCCTGCAGTATAGATAAGAGCTATAGTGCTGTAACACTGTACACTGTAGAAACACTGTACTGGAACTAATAACAACATTAATTATTATTACTATTATATCAATGACTTGACTGTACAGCACTTTCTAACAGTTTAATGCATTCAACTGTAATGAAATCTCTCTTTGATGTAGAGATTGACTACTGTTGGAATTAAAGCTGTGTGGGCCTCTGGTTACGACTGGCCAGGAGTCAGTTCTCATATCTCTGATGTGTTGTTTTCTATTAGCCTGGGGGTCCCAACTCCCAGCAAAACCAGGAACTACTGTAGAACTCCAATTTGGGCCCTTTCTGCATTACTGCCACTATCCCTATACAAGCTTTCCCATGCGGAAATAATTGTCGAAAGGAAAGTACAGTGTGAAATCCTCAGTGTTCATTTAACACTGTGAGTGTAAAAGAATACACTCTCAGAGTTAAATTAACATGAGTTGGTCTTTGGCACAGAGTGCTATGCTTTGACATTGGGCAACCGGCCCTTTCCTCTAGCAAGGAGTCAAGGACTGAGTATCAGGTTGCTCAATCTGCACTGCAAGTCTAAAGGTGACACGAACACACACACACACACACACACACACACACACACACACACACACACACACACACAATATGCATTAGTGCGTGTGCATAAAAGTGTGTGCTTATTGTATGTATGTGAAGCGTGTGTGTGTGTGTGTGTGTGTGTGTGTGTGTGTGTGTGTGTGTGTGTGTGTGTGTGTGTGTGTGTGTGTGTGTGTGTGTGTGTGTGTGTGAGAGAGAGAGAAAATCTACAGTACACTTGTGTGTAAAACCACTTCAAACCAGTTAATAATAATGGCACACTTTGTCAGCTTTCCTTTTTTTTTTCCTTCCAGCACCTTTGATCAGCTTTTATCGCTGAAGTACTTTGTCCTCCAGAACTGCAAGCCTCTCACACATGCGTGTGTACACACACACACACACACACACACACACACACACACACACACACACACACACACACACACACACACACACACACACACACACACACACACACACACACACACACACACACACACACACACACACACAGTCTAATGACTTGGACCAATGTACATTCATTCCTTAACCCCCTATCCATTCCTAACCTTGAATAACCAGACCCAATTTAACCCAAACTTTTAACTCCAACAGACTAACCTTGACCCTTATCTTAAGCCTAACAGATCTACAGAATCTAAATGGGGACACCAAGTTTGTCCCCTATCTGACATGCCAACCCCAATCAACTGGTATAGTATAATGCCCACCAATGGTCCCCAAAGGTGGCCTACATCATACAGTAGGTCCACACATGCATGCAACCACAAGAGCGCGCGCACACACACACACACACACACACACACACTTGCAGAGAGGCAGCATGTGGTCTAACATTGACGTCACTGCCATGCAAAGACTTTTTGGGGGGGCTATCTTTAAGCACTACAAGCACTCCCACGGAAAGATGGAATGGACTATTTTAGACACATTTATAAGTGTCTATGTGTTTGTATGCTGTGTGTGCATGTGTGTGCGTGTGTGTGTGTGTGTGTGTGTGTGTGTGTGTGTGTGTGTGTGTGTGTGTGTGTGTGTGTGCGCGCATGCATGTGTGTGTGAAGTTAACGCTGTCCTCTCTCTGCAGTCTGTCCCATCTATCAATGTCAAAACAACCGCATGCACATGCACGCGCACGCACACACACACACACACACACACACACACACACACACACACACACACACACACACACACACACACACACACACACACACACACACACACACACACACACACACACACACACACACACACACACAACCAAGTGCACCAAAACAAGGCCACTATATAAGCGATATATAAGCATATTTTCAAGGAAAAAACAGGAAAATGCATGACTAGACATTTTAAACTGTGGCTTAATCTTATTGCTCAGCCAATAACCACCAGGCACAATCAGGCCAGATGCACACGCGTACAAAAGGCTAGAGAGAACAGACCGGACAGTGTCTTAACCTTTGACCCCTTTTAGCCATCCTTAATTCAAACATTGGTTTCTAAGAAGTTCAAGAACAAGTTTATTTACAGCAACAGGGAGAGGTTAACCCCAATTTATACTTGGCTGTGTGCCGGTTAGGCCTGTCACAATTATTACATCATCGCAATTATTCTTTGCATAATCGTCATAATTTCCATGTTGAAAAATGTTCATACATTTTCCTAAGTAGTGGAAATGGCAGATCTACAATCTAAATGGTGTTGTGCTCCAATGGTTAAATAAGTAGTAAGTACCTTGTTTGAGAGCAGTAGAAGAAGGCTAAAGCGCTCCTGAAGCACAGGCACAGAGTAGACTCCACCCAGAATGCTTAGATAATTCAAACACGTATCCTTCCGATTGCAAGCCTGACACTCTTTAAGAACAAGAGCATCAGCAGCACTCCCATTTAGTCTGTATGAGACATTAGTCCTTCTTATCATTTGCGTATTAGGGCTGCAATTATGAATGATTCTTTAGCTATTATTCTATCGATTAATTGAATAATCAAGAAACGTGTTTTTTACGTATACATGTATATATTTTTATACATCAACGAATTGCCAAGAAATTCTCACAGATTTTTTTTTATAATCAACTGAAAGGATTTCGTTTTTTTAATCAACTGAATCGATTAGTTTGATTAACCAACCAAAAGCCTATTCTATACTTGGTTGCAGAACGGTATTTTTGAAAATGTATTATTTTATTAATCAATGAAATCAAGTAGTAACTCTTGCAACTCTTGCAGACCATTTATAGAGCTAACTTACAAGATACAGTAGGTACTGGTAGAGAGGGTTCTTGCTCAAGGACAATAATATGTGGCTCAACAACTCATCCACAAACGTAGGTGTGTACCATGTGTAAAGACAAGCTGTATGTGTGTACTTTCTTTAATCAGTTTTGGTGAAAAAACAGTGAGTGAACCAGCTCACTGACTCTATTGTATGTCACTCTACTGTAGATACAAACTAGCCTAAATGAATAACAGCCTGTAAACAGCATCAAGACTGTGAGAGAAAAATATTTGACATCGACAATACTACAACAACAAAAAAAGTCTCAATAAAGTAAACATTTCAAACCCACACGGCCATTAACAACAGGAAACTGTAGTAAGGCTTAACTGTCATAAATCTTACAAATCACAGCTGCATACATGCTTCTCATATACTGTAGGCCTAGACACCACACACATGTTGCGCACAATAAAACTTGCTATGCTAGGTTATAGGGCACAGGCTATATTCAGGGTAATATTTATAGAATATAGCTATTATTCTTCTATACGCTCCTGCTATGCTTCTTAAGTGAGTGTGCAGGGAGTGACATTAGAACATTTTCAAATAAAACCCGAAAGCGAAATAACCTTAATTTGATCACGAATTTGTATGTGTGTGTGTGTGTGTGTGTGTGTGTGTGTGTGTGTGTGTGTGTGTGTGTGTGTGTGTGTGTGTGTGTGTGTGTGTGTGTGTGTGTGTGTGTGTGAGAGTGATGATCATGAATTTGCCCGGTGTGACCTGCTCACTCATTGTAAATCGCTCAAGACATGAACATCAGCCAAGTGCCATGTATGAAAAAGGCAATTTAATTAACTTTGTTGCAGTGTTTTGATCAATCAATCATGACCTGCTAGCATGAAATGCTACAGAATGATCGAGCTACAGTTAAGCTAATCTTTGCTACACACTGGCCCATGCCAGCATGTATTCATGGGAGCAATATAATTTCCTCGACGACACAAACATATAATAACCATATATATACAGCTGTATCAAGGAACACACATGTCGAGTGGCATATCGGTTGTAGGCATGATGAACTGTCAGACCTCTCAATGTCCTAACAACAGGAGGAGAGCCTTCAACAGACACACGCACGCACATGCACACGCACACCAAGTCCTATTTCAAGTGGTCTGCCAAGTGGCCCTCTGCCAAACACACACACACAGGCGTACGCACGCTCGCATGTGTGTGTGTGTGTGCGCGCGCGCGCACACACACACACACACACACACACACACACACACACACACACACTTGAAAGCACACTTACAAATGGAATCAACACCCACTCATAAACAAACCAGTACACACACACACACACACACGCATACACACACATACACAGACGGTGAGACCCACCCACACACACACACAGGCAGTGGAGGGTGGCCAAAGCAATCAGCTGATGTGTCCTTGAGAGCCATGAGGGATGCCTGGGTGCCACACCATCACCGAACCTGCTCTCACAACCATCACTCAAGTGCACGCACGCACGCACGCACGCACGCACGCACGCACACGCACACACACACACACACACACACACACACACACACACACACACACACACACACACACACAGAATAAAAGAAAAGACACCAGACGTCCTCACCTATGCAGTTATATGTTGCACATAAAGATCAATAGCAGACAAATTTATGGTGTGTGTGTGTGTGTGCGTGTACGTGCGTGTGTGTGTGTGTGTGTGTGTGTGTGTGTGTGTGTGTGTGTGTCTGTGTGTGTGTGTGTGCGTGAGCGCATGTGTAAATCCTCTATTTCCTCAAGTAGCTGACATGTGGTCTCTTTTCATTAGAGGGAAATGGAGGATGCTGCCAGCCCTCCACCCATCTTTCTCTCTCTTTATCTGCCCCCTCTGATTTTTTTCGATTCCTCCAACTTTGCTTGCTCTCCGCTTTAAAGAAAGATGAGTCTCTCTCTCTGTCCGTGTCTCAATCCATCACCCCCAACCCCTCTTGTTTCTCTGTCTCCATCGCTAACAATTTCCTGTTGCTGCTCACCTTACTTGACACCAGAGCTAGCAGGTCCTTTGACCTCCAGCCTTTAGGCTATCGATAGACCAGTGGCTCTCAAACTTTTATTGATTTCAAGGACCCCCATAACTCTCAGAGCAACAGACCTGAACCCTGAGAGTCCCTGGAGTCTACTTTGAGAACCACTGCTATAGAAGAAACCATCATGACATCACCGCAACACAAACGTAACTTACTTCCGGGTGGATAATGCCGCTGACGTCGCCGCACTGGGGCAGTATAATCCATGGTATAATCCCTGTCATTTAACGTGATTTTATGTTCAATCAGAATGACTACAGTAGCACCTCTGGGTGCAGGCAGGCATCTCATTTTCTTTAAATTATTGGTATGTGAAGTAAGATTTTTCTGCCAGTGTTTTGTTCAAGTTGCTTTCCTGTTAAGGTAGGCCTGAAGGTAAATTGGCCAGATGTGGCATATCCACCTAAATACACCTTACCCATTTTGTATACAAACATTCAGTCTTAGCGTTCAGTTATATGCTCAGATTTGTTTGGGCCTTTTGCTCTTGAGCGTTAGTAGTGTGCTACACTAAACTGTCAAAAGTAGCACATTGTACACACAGCACACAACGTCATAACGTGATGCACCTGCGGTGCTAACAGCTCCAGATTAAAGAACAGAGAGAGAGAACAGAAACAAGACGAGTGCATAAGAAATGCAAATGTGTAGCAGCTGACAGCCTGCTCAGATCTACCACCAGCTCACTGTTCTGTTCCGTCTATTACTGGCTACAAGACAGCTGGGAGTCTGGTGGGGGCCGGCCAGGTAGTCAGCTTAGACAAATGTGAGCAGATACGTAACTGGGGCTTAGTGGCTTAGCCCTGCCTCCACACAAACGCGCACATGGACGCGCACACCACACACCCTGAGGAATTAGCTCACTACAAGCAGGTTACACTGATGGGGGTTGTCACCACAACTCATGATACTTGACCAATCAAGACCTAGAAACACTTCACGTGTGACAATTATGCCAAAAACTAACAACCAACCTGAGGGTTAAGGGGCACTCGGATGGCACAGGGGTAAAGTACCTGTCCGCCACCACAGAGTCTAGGGGTTTGACTCCACCTCAGTGCATCCGGCTTGGCCGAGCATCTGTACGAACACAATCGTTTGGGGGAAGAGCGATCTGAATTATTAAACCAATTATTTCCTATAAACAACTTATCTTCAGGGTGAACAGTTTGGAACAACTATACGATAAACATGTTATATTCACCACCTTCTTCCTAAATGAGGTTCAAATCCAGGGCAGAAGAAAATCCCTAATTTCATTGGGCAGATGGTTAATCTATCTAAAAAGCAACAATCTGCCTTCACGATAGCAAAAATAGATACAAGCGCGTGTGTGTGCGTGCGTGCATGCATGTGTGTGCATGCGTGCGTGCACAAACACACACAAACAGGCAATAATAATAACAGAGCAAAGGATAACAACTATCAGTGTGAGAAAAAAACGATGTGTGATTGTGTGTGCATGCGCTTGTGTGGGTTTATGTGCATGTGTGAGTGCAGTGCATGCAGTGTGTGTATGCTGCTGGCTGCGCGTGACAAAGCAACAGGCCTTTCTGCACCACAGCCATATTAGGTAGAAAGAAAAGACCCTTCAGAGAGAGACAGAGTGGTGGGGAGAGGAGAAACGAAAAGAAAGAAAGATGAAGACAAATGAGACCAAACGAGGTATAAAAAGAGAGTTAAACACTTAACCACAAAACATTTCTAAATTATTTTGAAAATAGCAGATTTACAAGCTATACATTAAGTATTTATTTTGTAGATTTTTCACCTACAGTATAATGATGACATGCCCAAAAACTGGGACACCAGGGTTAAAGTGCCAGGTTAAGATAGCATAACAAGAACAGCCAGACAAAAAGACATGCAGACATAAAGATAGACAGACAGACAGAAAGGCAGGGGGAGGACAGGACTGGTTACACTTCTGTTCTTATCTCCATATAAAGCCGAGCATAAAACGATCACTACTATACGCAAAGCTGCCTTCTGTGTTGGTGATGAAAGTGTGTGTGTGTGTGTGCGCGGGCGCACGCATGTGCGAGTGTGTCTGTGCAGCTGTGACGTTTACAAAAGCCAGTGTGCGCACATCAGAAGTGACGGCGAGTAGCTTTGAACTCCACAGCTGTCCCATCAAAAGCTTTGCTTCCTTTTTAGATATCAAACACATGTACATGAACGTGTGTGCGCGCACATGCACGCACGCACGCACATACACACAGACAGACAGACAGCCTCTTGCTCCATATTACCATTACTGCTTCACTTACACATACACATGCATGCATGCATCCGTGCACGCACGCAAACACCTTAGCCTTGATGTTTTCCCATCAAACCAGCCCTTAGCTGCTGTATACAAGAAGCCTAATGGGACAAATAATAAAAGATAACACTGAATGCAGTAATTAAACAAATGCAACTGGGGATGCGAACCCTGTGTACACCAATATCTATGTGTCTCAATTTTGACCGTGGCTTTGACCAAAACTCATGAAGCTTAACACATTATCTTCCTAAAAAACAAACAAACACACAAACACAAACAGACATGTGCTGCCATACAGTGCTGTATGGGTATTGGGTAATGGGTTAGGGTTCCTGTATGGAATATGCCTCGATGTTGAAAAAACGGAACTTCGGCTGCAAAATTTGGAGTGCTTAGATGCATCATGTGCTAGGAAACAGCAGAAGATGCCATTTCATTCAATTAAGTTGCTTGAGTGTGTTAATAACCGACATATTTTATATACACGGTGTGTTCCAAGATACTCAATTGAACTTTACATGATTCATCCATAAAATAAATGCATTTCCTTGCATTAAACACTAGAGGGAATATTGCATCTATTAAACAGAATTACGGACATCACACAGAGCTTAGTGGGAAACGCGCCATTATCCTTGATTTATACTTGGTTGCAAGCCATGTTGTGCACCGAAAATAGCTAATTCACAAGCTCAGAGAGCGCCAGCGACAGCTCCTGCCTCCACCCTGCCCGTCGAAGGCTACATGTTGAGACGTTCATCACCAAACATCCACCCCGGCAAGACATGGATCAAATCCCACTAGCACCGGCAAGTCTCCTCTGACTCATAGACATGGTCTCGCTTCACACCGTCCTCCCATCCGTCTCAAGGGAGACACGATGACGGGGAGTGGACTGACAGAACTGGACCGCATTGTAGATCTTAAACACTTAAACCATACATATAAATATATTATTTATCGTTGTATAACCTTGCTGTTGGGCAGAAACCTCCTATCTCCATATAAACTGTTTGTGTTTTTTCATAAACGCCCTACTTAATCATACTACAGCGTCACACAAAAGCCTCAAAAGTTGCAGATCTGCAAACTCGAAATGTGGCGCGAAACGTGGCGCGAAACGTGGCGCGAAGCGACGCGTTTTGAGCTTGTCGATCTGCTACTTTAGCCGTTTTTTAAATTGGAATGCTGAAAAGTAACAGTTTTGGACATATGAGGTTTCCACCCGACAGCGACGATACAGCACATAAAATCTTTGTCTCAAGTTCAAAATAGAAGATCCACTTGTGGATCTACAATTCTTTCCCTATGTTCGCAGAATATTCGCCTATTATGATATGCCCGGAATTCATGTGGGTTCATGTGGTTACGTCTATGTATTTAATTCCTCCTCTCTTTCTCCTTGTCGTGTTATTTTATTTGTTCATTATTTTCACAATGTTGTATCTCTACTTTATCGCTTATGTCTCAATCTTGTTCACACTTTCTCCTTGTGTCGGCCTCTTTCTCTCTCCATCCTGTTCTCTCACCCTCTCTCTAACTAAGGTAGCATCTGGTTGAGAAAATGGCCTCATTTTCACCAAGTCTGCAGTAAATCTTTAGCCTGGCTGGCTGAGACTGGCTGAAACCACTATGTGCAGCAAGCACGCACGCACGCACGCACGCAACTGGTTAGCTCCGAAAATGTGCCCGTAAATATCAGTCCATCTCACATGTGACCTTGTATTATGTGTGTGTCTGTGTCTGTGTCTGTGTCTGTGTGTGTGTGTGTGTGTGTGTGGACATGCTACAGTGGTGTCCCTCAGTGGTGACCTCCATAGGGAATGTTTATGGTGGTTGAATGACCTCTGCAGCACCAATAGCATCACATTCTACACCACACACACACACACACATGCACACACTCGAAACCACCATCACAACATTCTATTATCGGATCCTGGTACCCCCCACACATACACTCTTCTTCTCTCCCTGTGTGTGTGTGTGTGTGTGTGTGTGTGTGTGTGTGTGTGTGTGTGTGTGTGTGTGTGTGTGTGTGTGTGTGTGTGTGTGTGTGTGTGTCCGCTACTGTTATATGACAAGATATACACCAAAAGCAGACAGAGATGAACAGATGAACTCCTTGTAATGCAGAACACGTGAACTCCTGCAGTAAAGATGTGTTTTTGTATACGTGTGTTTGTGTACATGCGTGTTTGTTTAACCTATCAAGACCCGAGGCGGATTATACGAATGCCTTCTAAATCAGTAGTTCTCACACTTTCAAGATTTTTCAAAAATGTTCTATTTTTTAATAGCCAACGCTAAAATCTAAAATGACACGGATGCTTTCCCGGCTTTAATGGAATAATAGTTGAGATTCAATGAGACTAGTCTTCTTAAAGCAGCATTAGAGTGGAATCAACCAGGTGTGTTGTAATTTTGTCGATGGCATTTTTGTGCGCTAGTACACGATAACCTCCAGTAAACTTACTAACACAGAGACGAGAGAGAGATTGTGAAAGCAAAAGGACTTTGTCTCATTTTTCTTTTTTGTTACATGTCATGATGTCACCATGATGATTGCAGAGAAGGGGGGCGGATTTGTCACGTGACCTTGCCACTAGGATAGCGTTACATTTGCTGCCCCCGATTGGCTGGATCAGTGGGCAGGTGCTGTCAGTCACATAGTCCTGGATAGGCACACATGTCAGTTGGAGTGGGATGAGTGAGAGAGAGAGAGAGAGAGAGAGAGAGAGAGAGCGAGAGAGCGAGAGAGATGAAATGACATGACAGATTAGTTTGTGACGACAGAATGCCCTAACCCAGAAATTTTCGTAATTGAACTTTACCATGGTCTTAGCACACACACACACATGGGAATGTGTGTACAGTATGAGGAAATGGGAATTTTGTACAGTATGAAGCAATGCAACAGAGTAGTTGAAGTACTTGTTCCTTACATGAAATATTATCCTGAATGTGTGTGTGTGTGTGTGTGTGTGTGTGTGTGTGTGTGTGTGTGTGTGTGTGTGTGTGTGTGTGTGTGTGTGTGTGTGTGTGTGTGTGTGTGTGTGTGTGTGAGAGAGCTTGTGTAAGCGTGTCAGGAGGCATGGACTGTACTACTTATGTTGTAACACAGTAATTTTCCAGCAGCCTTCACGTCTCCCCTACAGTACATACCAGACATACTGCCATATACAGTAGTTATATGGCTGACACATTCATCACACACTAGACCATCTACCACAACAACGCATTCTCACGGACAGACACCCCAAGAAGTCAGAAGTTCACTGGAAGGGGGAAAAACACGTCACGTGTTGATTAGGGGGATATGGGTTACGATTCTGTCCCTATCGGGACATTAACTCGAACAGCGCCGAGTCGGCTCAAGCGGACTTCGCAGCGCTCGGCGCGGCGACTCGCTGGCCAGGCGGCTCGCTCGGCGGTGCCTCTCGTGGCTCAAGTCCCCTTTAGATGGGGCGCCTCCGTTGTTTTAACTGTTTTTTGGAGGTCACCCTTTTACGTCTTGGGTTTGAGAACTGCACTTCCGCATTCCTGGAGTGCGGAAGTGCCCGGGAAGGCACCGTTTAACTGGAAGGGAACCCCCTTCCAGTCACTGTTTGCCTTCTTGGGATGTCCGTCCCAAGAAGTCAAAATGCATTTTGGGGAGTGAGACAGTGTTGACCACAACTAGGGCTGTCACGATCATGACATTTTACTTGACGATTAACTGTCACACAAATAATTGCGATTAACGATTTAATTGTGTTTTTGGCATTGAACATTGGAACATTTAAAACATTAAAAAAAAATCTGTTTGGCTTTTAGGCTTTGTAAACAAAAGTTTCACAGGGCAGATTATGACAAATAACTGAAATATACAAAGAAAGGACTGACATATGTGATAACTTTAAACAAAAAAAATATAGAGTGGAAATAGATGAACTTATGAGTTTGTAGATGTGCTATTTCCACATCTTTTATATATATGAAACGATCATCAAAAAATAAATGTGATCAGGCGATGATATAATAATTGTGACAGGCCTAACCAGAACTGTCCTCAAATCACGTGTCATACTAAAGGTGTTGTCTAACCCTAGCATGCGGCATGGTGCTGACGTAATTATGTATGCATTGTCCATCTCCGCCATCACGGCTGGTGGCGATACGGGGGAGAACATGGCCGAGGCCGGGCTCTAGAACACGGGGAACATTCTAGCAGGGCTGCTCCTGTGGTCTGACTGTGTTTTGGAGGATGCTTCCGCTACGCCATTCAGTGCTTCCATTGAGGCTGGCGGGAGGGGTTGTTGAGCTGCTGGCAACAGCACTAATGGACTGGACCATGCCTCCCATTCTAATGAGACTGAGACTCAAACACACACACTCAAACACACACACACACACACACGGTCATACCCATCCACATGACACAACCACATACACAAGCCCACACACAGAGGGCATACAGTCCCTCCGCACTACATGAAGAAACAATATGGAGCTGACACCACCCAAACAATATAAAGGACACAAAAGACCAGGCAAGCCAAGGGCTGACCTGAGTACTAAACAGGGCTGTTAGCCTGGCCTTTTCATTACCGGGCTAACAGTGCCACCGTTTTCACAATAGGGCCAAATAGAGCTATGCTAGGCTTAAACATTACCTTGATTTCTACAACAGGCTCAAACAGGCCTTATTCATTATGTAAGATTATCACAGCTTGTGCTGGGTCAACGTAGTGTCCAGTGTGGCTCTATACAGCACATAGACATCAACTAGGAAAGGTACTGGAATCTAAATACAATCATTTACGAAACGGTAGCTATTCCTAAACCTACCATAAGAAAGGTTTGAAACCTGCAAATAAAGCGAGACGAAATATTGGACATGGACATTGGACATCCCTCTGATGATCATGGGGAACTCTCCAGTTAAGGATAAGGTCAATTTGCTGTTGTTTTCTCCTCGATCAGGGAAATAGTTCCTCAGGTTGATAGTAGCAAGCTAAATTACTTTGCGTCTCACTCTCCCCCCCCCCCTCTCTCTCTCTCTCTCTCTCTCTCTCTCTGTGTTCCTATGTCTCTCTACCTTCACAAACAGGGCCATTTAGCTGCATAGTGTGTGGGGGGGATGTATGGTGTGTGCAAATTAAATGTCTCTCCTCTCTTACTAGAACCACCTGCAGACCAAGATACCTGCAAGGGAATCAATAAACTATCAGACAAGAAAGGCTCCCTCCCTCCCTAGGTCTCTACCTCTCTCTATCCTCATATCGTCGCTGCCGGGTGGAATCCTCATATGTCCAAAACTGTTCAGGATTCAAATTCAAGAATAGCAGATCCAGAAGCATAAAACGCATCGCAAGGTGCCGCGCTTTGAGCTCGTAGATCTGCTATTTTTGCTCCTTTTGTGTGACATTGCGGCATTAATTTACAAAAAAACATAAAAAGTTCAAATATAGAGATAAAAGGTTTCTGCCAGACAGCGAAGATATCCACGTATCTCACCCTGTGACAATTATCAACCAGTGTTTGTGTTTCTCCTCTCTCTCTGTGTGTGTGTGTGTGTGTGTGTGTGTGTGTGTGTGTGTGTGTGTGTGTGTGTGCGCGTGCGTGCGCGACTGTGTGCATGTGTGTGTGAGAAAGAGGCAGAAAGACCGTCTCATGATTGTCTGCCTGTGTGAATATGGGTGTGTCTGAGGCGTCCTTCTGTCTGCCTGTCTGTCCACCTCTCTATGTATTTTTGACTGGCTGCCTGCCTGTCCCCTTTTCTGTGTGTCAGAGTATCTGCGTGTAACTAGGCCAGTTGGCCGAGCCCTGATCAGTTGATATCAAAGACAGACAGCGACAGTCAATTGGCAGAGAAGCAAGACATAACAAATCTACTCACAGAACGGTGTGCAAAGGTGAGCAATTAAAAAACGAGCCAGAGAATGTACTGCCAACGGGAGGAGGGAGAGAGGGGGGGGGGGGAGTGACAGAGAGATGAGGGTGATATAGCCAGGATTACATTAAAAAGACTAAAATAACTAGAGAGAGAGAAGGCAAGGGCAAGGATTACAGACAAAAATAGGGAAAGTGCACATGGGAGAGAAAGGGAGATAGAGATAGAAGGACACTAGCGAGGGAGCAGAAAGAGAGAGAGGTGGACTGTAAAGAGAGATGACGACAGGGATTGAAACTCTAGGAGGAGAGACAAACCTGAAAAGAAAGAGTTGGAACAGGGTCAGGCATCACTGGGAAAAGCACAAAAGCAGAGCAGAGAACCATGAAAAAGGAGTGATGCAAAAAAAGAAAAAAAGACAAATAAAAAAAACGTGTGAACCGCAGCAGCAAGAGGGAGGGGGAGGACTCAAGGTTTGGGTAAACGCTCCTTGCTGTAGTAGACATGTTTAACCACCAAAACACTTAACCATAAAGAAATCTGAAATTATCTTGAAGATAGCCGATAACTTGTATGTATGTATAATTTACCTTTTAAAAAGATTTTCTCATATAATGAGTTAATGACATGCCTAAAATTGGGATTCTAGAGTTCAAGTGGTTAAGAAACGATGTCACTCTGACAGACTCCCCCAGCTCAACAGAGCCAGGCTAGACACTGAGGTGAGTGTGATGATGAGAGAGAGAGAGAAAGGGAGTGAGGCAGAAGGAGACAGGGCGTAATCAAAACAATTTAAGGGGGAAGACAGACAGACAGAGAGAGAGAGAGGTGAGAGTGGGAAAGGGAAAAAGGAAGAGAGCGATGGAGAGAGGAGTGCTTGGTGAGGACTTTCAGTCAACGGCGACCGATGGAGGAGGAGACGGCGACAGACAAGACATAAAGACATGAGACAATTCTTTCAAAGAGAAAAATCTAAGAGAGAGAGAGGGAGAGAGAGAGAGTGAGAGATAGAGAAAGAGAGAGGAGACAGAGGCGAGGACACAGGGGTGTGTTTGGTGGGAGAGAGTCTTTTTTGAAGCAGGAACATGGTGTGCGCGTGCACCCACCCACACCCACACACACACACACACACACACACACAGCACAGCTTGTTCTGTCTGAACGAGGCAGGATGAGAATGAGAAAGATGCTGCAGTCATGCTGGTGTTCTTACTGACAAGCAGTCGGGTCATTGAGTTTGCTCACTCTGTAGCGCACTGATGATGCTGACACTACCTGCATTTACAATCACCTGTTGCTTCACGCAACCACAACGCCAACGCTTCTCATGTACAGTGTCACTATATATGTTTTAGCATGCCGTTCAGACTGGATGTCTATGATGTCTATTTCAACAGCCAGTTTGTGACAGAGCGCACACAGTAAAATCCTCAGTGTTAGACTAATTAAACTCTGAGTTTTACAAATGGAACCAAATGAACCAGTAAGGATCCATCTGGTTCCATTTGTACACGCTCTGAGTTACAAATGGATACATTAACTCTGAGGACTTTAACTTGTAAAGCTGTAGAAGAAGTCCTCTATTTTTTTCCCCACTGACTCGCTGGCTTGTAGAACTACTGCAACAGTTTGGCTCAATCCCTGAAAGGAATTCTTTAAATGCGGAAAATCAAGTTCTTGCTCTGATCTTTCTTTCCTGTGAAAGATGTAGGCCTATATTATGTACATGAATATAGTTTCTGTTGTGCAAATCAATAAAAAATAAATACAATTCTAAAAACAAATCTCACAAGGGACGGTCGGGGTAAATGAGAGACGTTTTTGTGCACCGACACTAATTCCAATTTATATTATCCAACCGTACAACATTAGGGAAATAATTGCCCCTGCTGCTGCTAATGCACAGGGTCTATACAGCATCAATGCATGAAAGTGAACCTCAGCAATTCCTTCCATTGTACACAGCAGATGCGGGGAACACATGATAATGGGGGACTTCTACAATGGCTACGCTGCTGTCGAGTTCAAAACAACGTCATCCTATTATCACTGAGAGCTGCTAACGGAATGAAGCACGAGACAATCAAAAGCAAATTGGATTCCTAGCTAGGATGTATCTGGCAGAGAGCGGAGGCTGAATGAAACATGCGGTCAATTAAATGCCGCTCCTCTATTTGAGAGATGTTCGTTAGCGTCCCCTAATCAACTAGGATGGGATACGCTAATAATAAATGAAAAAAAAACACATTGGAGTGAAAACAAAAGGATAAAACATTCTGTAATGCAAAGCATGCCCACGTATACAGGCAAGTATGGAAACAATCGTGTGCACAATGCACGTGAATTATTCACGGAGATGCAAACACCACTCGAGCAAGTAGTTGCACACACAGACAGACATGCACGTGTAAAACACACGTGCATGCACATGCACGCATCAAGACTGGAGATTCTAATAGGAAGGATGTACGTTCACTTCCCACACACACATTTACTGACACCTCACTTTTTCCTCGCTCTTTCTGTCTACCACTCCTCGCTTTCTCTCTCTACCTTGTAGTCTACCACTCTCTCACACACACACACACACACACACACACACACACACAAAATGAACCTAGCGTCCTCGTTAGGGCTATATTGCATCATCACAGTGACACTCCCTACTCGGGCACCTACAGTATACGCCTTGTTTTGAAAGAAAGAGAAAACAAATGAAAGCAAGGGAGAGATGGAATTCTCTACTACAGTATATACTACGATGTGGGTGTGTCACTGTTTGGAAATCACACTCAACAGCAAGCCACCACTGGTTTTTGAATGCTTTTCTAATCTCCATAGATCTGTAGCCTTTGGCTTCCGCGTGGGAGTTAAGCACCTCTCGTTTTTTAAAAATCACTTTGAAAGCTTCTGGGCAATCCACCCAGTGAACTACTCAATTTGTAACTCTGAGAGTGTACCCTTGCGGGTCCATTTGGTTAAATTTGCACAGTGTACACTCTCAGAGTAAAATTAATTCCCATTCATTTTATTTAGCCATTATTGGCTAAATAATCCTGATTGTTAATTTAACTCTGAAAGTACTTCTATATTAGTCCCTGTGCAAGTCTGTTACTGTATCTCTGTGGACTGGTTCAAAGTGTTGTCTCTGCTTTACTGATGCAGGTTTGAGTGCATTACAGAACCAGGAATGCTGTTAAGTTAGCAGAAGGTGGCAGTGTAGGGGATTATGTATGTGTGTGTGTGTGTGTGTGTGTGTGTGTGTGTGTGTGTGTGTGTGTGTGTGTGTGTGTGTGTGTGTGTGTGTGTGTGTGTGTGTGTGTGTTCGACGCTGTTCGTGTATGCCCAATGTAAAAGGAGCGGCAAGTGGCAGGTGTCAGCAGGTCAGTCAGTGTGTGTGTGTGTGTGTGTGTGTGTGTGTGTGTGTGTGTGTGTGTGTGTGTGACGCACGCTTCTAGCGTTGAGCTGTTCGGTCACGCAAGCCTGCCAGCCGATAGGAAGTGGGTCAATGAGAGAGAGAGAGAGAATCAACGGACGAGTGGACGGGGGAGAAGGGGGGCGGGTGAATGGGAAGAAACGGAAAGAGTACAGGGGGAGAAGGGGAGAGAAAGAGAGACAGACAGAAACAGAGAGAGAGGCAGGAGCAAGTGGTGAGACAGAGAGAGAGAGAGAGAGAGAGAGAGAGAGAGAGAGAGCGCTGGACGGAAAGGGGGAGAGGTGAACAGGCGGTGAAATAAAAATGCAACTGCATGGGGAAAGGGGTAAGGGAGAGAATGAGAGGGAACGAGGGGGTGAATAGAGAGGAAGAGAGAGAGGATGCTTGAGAGAGGAAGAGCAGGAGGAGAACTAATGCCATGAGGGAGAGAGAGACAGAGACAGAGATAAAAGACAAGCAGAGAGCCTAGGGTTGCTTTCAGCTGCTTTACCACTAGCCCTGCAGTCAGCTATAGGGCTGGCCTACAGGCACAGAGTCTGACCCAGCAACGCAGGTGCTTAAATAACACACAGTAAAAGCATTAACTCTAAGAGAGTACAAATGAAACCAGAACTACTTCAGCTCCATTTTGTGACATTTGTACTCTCTCAGAGTTAAAACTGAAATACTTATTGTTTTATGTCCTCTTCCGACTGAGAGAGGCAAGTGCAAGTTTAACACCCGGGATTGAAAACCAGTGGGAAACCAAACGTCTAGCCTACTTTTCATCCAAGAGGGAATCCCCACTTGACCGGGGTAGATATTGGACTTATTAGCTTGTACTCCTACCCAACACCAGTGTCTACATTTCTCAATGGAATCTACCATACAGATATGGATAAATAACATTTTATTCATTAAGATAAGTTCTGGATTGCAGGTTTATATTCACACTCAGGATTTTACAGTTTTGTCTTGGACTAAATCCACAGAAGGCCGTGATCAAGTAAATTGGCCAAATATCATCATCTTCATTTTAATGCTGCTGGTTGGATAGATGAGACAGTTGGCTGCATGAGAGTACACAATGGAAACTTACAGAGTGGGGAAATGCAGGAAGTTTGCATTCTGGGAATTGCATATTATATGTATGTGTGGTGTGGGTTGTAAACTCTCTGCATTGATGTTATTAGAACTGTTGCTACATCCCCAAAGGACGCGCCTTCTCACCCTCCCTCCCTGCAAATGGAAATTTTCTCTCCTTGGTATAGTGCAGGTAAGGGCCTGCTGTGTGATGACTCACACACACGGGCACACGCGCACGCACACACACACACGGGCAGTCGGGGGCACGCACACACACACACACACACACACACACACACACACACACTTTCCATAACTGAGCCCTTGGCAACCTCAGCACAAACGTTCAAAACAACTTCCATCATACATATTGTTTTTATAATGATACCAGACTGAATATAATGTGTGAATAATAAAATATAAATCACACGCAACGTATAACCCTGTGGGGTTAAAGACGAGTATCTGTTGATGCAGCCAGTGCCACAGATTCTTCCAATGCATTCCTTCTCCTCTCTCTTCTTCTTTGCTTTCTAAACTTTAGCTGTCATCACAGTACACACTGTATGACACTTTAATCTAAAGTATCATACAGTATTATAGACAACTATAAAGTGGACAACCCACTCTACTTGAAGTAAGTAAGTGACCCTGAATTAGCCCTCTTCCTTACTCTAGTCTCCTGCCATTAAGCATACAGTAGATACAGACAATTTATATAAACCTCAGAACATATGGCTGACTTAGAGCTGTTACAGAGGAACACACCCATACGCAGATTGCAATGCATTCCATTATTTTACTACTAGACTGTCAGGTATGACAAAGTGTGTGTGTGTGTGTGTGTGTGTGTGTGTGTGTGTGTGTGTGTGTGTGTGTGTGTGTGTGTGTGTGTGTGTGTGTACTTCTAGGAAGAGTGAAATCCTTTCGCGTTAGCGCTGTTGTTGATACATGAAAAGATCTCTCTCTCTCTCTCTTTGAGACTGTATCTTGTCTCCCCAGTCCCTGTCGAACTCTTTTTATTTTGTGATGAAAGCAGATAAACGTATTGTCAATGCAGTAGAGCTTGGATACACATAATATAATATACATATAATACATAAACATGTGTTTTTACATATTTCTTTCTCATATCTCTATCTGTGCCATCATGACTATATTGGTGACTGATCATGATTTCACAAATAGGTCACACATGGGTCAAACACACACACTCGCTGGCACCGATGGCCTAGTGGTTAAAGCGCATACCACCTAGGCTCCAATGCAGCATAACAGCGAAATCACAGATTCGTTTTCCAAGTCCGACATTCTTTGCTGCATGTCACTGGCTGACTCTCTCCCCGTTTCCTGTCACTCTTCACTGTATTATCCAATAAATGTTTGTTGTTTTCTCATGTATATTATTATTATTAAAAGCCCCAAAACTATTGTAAAAAAAAACCACACAAACAGAGACGAACACATTTGCACAAGCAAACAATGTGATGATGGATCATGTGACCACCACTGCTGAGCTGCCCTAAAACTGTGCCACAGACACTATTTATAACATACAGTACATACACGTGTGCATGTGTGCGTGCGCGCACACACACACACACACACACACACACACACACACACACACACTATATACAGTACACACATCATCTGCAGAAATAGCCTACAAGGTACAAAGTATAAAAATAGCACACACGTGACTAGGAAAGAGAATAAACGTAGAAAGATGCAAGGTAGCTTTTGTTCTGATACATCCTACTGTAGCAATAAGCAAAGCTGTATGTTAAGTGTGTGTGGCACTTGTGTCTTTTCACCTACAATGAGAAGTATAATTGAGATTGATTGTGTGATTGTGTGTGTGCTGTGTGTGTGTGTGTGTGTGTGTGTGTGTGTGTGTGTGTGTGTGTGTGTGTGCATGCACATACACACACACACACAGGCTGCACGTGTGCAGTCAGTTTGAAGGAGAGAAACAGACTCGCCCCGAGCCATTGTCTATTTCCAACTGTCAACTTATCAGGTTCTATTATGCCTGATTTATACATGGCTGCGTGCCATGTCGCACACCGGAAACCGCCGAGCTTGTGGATTGGCCGTTTTCGGCGCGCGACACCGGCGCGCAAATAAGTATAAACGACCCTCTAGAAAGGTGCGAGGTCATAACACTGCAGAATCCAGAGTGTGAAATCTGAGATTGGAACCAAATGGACCTAATGAGGGTCGACTTTGTTCCATTTTGCACACTCTCAGAATTAAATGAACACTCAGGGTTTTACAGTGAAAGCTTTCCCTACCCTGGATGATGAGTGAGAGTAACTGAGAGACCGACGCAGACACAGATATCAGCAGAATACCAACGTTTCACACTACATCTATCACTAGCACAGGCTCCTGAGCAACGGGGCGAAGTGAAGCGAATGCATGGTATTTTAAACACTAATAATAACCAAGGCATGGCTGGGTGGATACAGTAATTTTGATTCAAAGTACATCTTATCTTGTCATTTTATCTCTGATAATAACATTAGCGAAAAGATCTGCCCCACAACCCCTTTCTAAGAAAAGGTTTTCGAGGTTGATGTAGAATTGTAGATCATGTACACAGTACGCACCCTTGTCTCTCCGAAACAGACATTGGAACCTCAAACTGAGTCGGACAGAACTATGTCTGATCTAATCGCAAGGAAAGTAAGTGTGTGATGGGTATGTACTGTAGCAGGACTTTCAAAATAAACCATGAAGAATAGAATGCTTGGGAACTGAAATGATTACATTTGGAACAATGTTGCACTGTAATATCTACTGTATTCCAACTGTGTTCAAACTGATCCTGATGGAATTGAATCAGAATACGATTGAATTGGACAGATTGGATTACACAGTGTACTGCAGCTAACTACATGTAAGTAAGTTACTGTAAGTCACAGTTATAGTAATAGCTGGCTATTGGGAAATAATGCCTTGTTACAAACAGTGAGTCAACAACTCTCACAGTAAGAGACTGATGACTACATATAGTAGCGCACAAGCTAGCAAGGTTTGTGTGTGTCTCTGTGTGTGTGTGTGTGTGTGTGTGTGTGTGTGTGTGTGTGTGTGTGTGTGTGTGTGTGTGTGTGTGTGTGTGTGTGTGTGTGTGTGTGTGTGTGTGTGTGTGTGTGTGTGTGTGTGTGTGCGTGCTAAGCTTCATGTCCATACTAGCCTGAGCTTGCCTTCTCGTAGGCACCTGGTTGCCAAGGCTGTACAGTAGGCTGGCATAGGTGTGTGTAAGTGGACATTTGCGTGTGTGTGTGTGGTGGGGGGGGGGGGGGGGGGGGGGGGGGTGGCAGTACAAAGACCCCATCAAGCCCTCTGTACCTTGGTATTTTTCCTCTAACCCTTTGTCTGGTTTACAATAGCACCCTGGAGAGTTGACCTGGCCCTCATCATCAACACACACACACACACACACACACACACACACACACACACACACACACACACACACACACATGCACACATGCACGCAAACACACACGCAAACCTGTGCCCTTGTGGCAGAGACAGGAGAAGGGACAAGCCCTCATCTTGTCCATGCCGCACACACACACGCACACACACACACACACACACACACACACACACACACACACACACGCACACACGCACAAACGAACACACACACACACACACACACACACACACACACACACACACACACACACACACGGGTGTGGCAGCCAGCAGCACAGAGTAAAGTAATTGCTGGTAGAACAGACTGCAGACATGGTGTCAGCTGTATGACATTGATCTTCAGAATGAAGCACCCTGACCCTTGACCCTTACGTCTAGCCAGACGATCGTAGATCTCTGCCTACCGATATGGCCTGACTATCTAAATTCAATGTGGTTGCTAAAACTGGGTGGATTTGGAAACAAATTTGGAAGCAAAACTGCATTGCAGCAGAACCAAAGAACCAAAGGAGGTAGGGTGCTCCTTCATATTGGGATGGTGATTATGCTTTGTGTTCCCAGCAGTAAGCGTACAGTAGGGTGTGCTTGCAGCCTTTCTCGCCGCTGTTGAATTTAGATGTCATCAGACATATAGACAGTATCGGTAGGTGGATATTTCAAATCGTGTGGCTACTACAGACTACGCTGACCCTAACTACATCTACTATACTACTACTACAACTAATAGTGTGAGTGCGTACGTAGGCGGGCGAGAGGACGCGTGAGAGACAGAGGGTTTCTAGTGTGCCAAGATGCCTGAGAGAGGAGGAGGAGGAAGGAGAGAGAGAGAGAGAGAGAGAGAGAGGATGTGTGTTCTACTCCTATCTTTAGCAGACTACAGTGTTTGGGCCAGGCAGTGAAGGAGTGATGATGGAGCCAGTAGTTTGGATGTCTGCCCAATCCTCCATCTAGACTCTATCCAGCTACTAACCTTGTCGGCCCATCTGCCTGGCTGGCTGGCTGACTGACTGACAGAGTTTGATTGTCAATCAGATTGTCTGTCTGTCTGTATGTCCGTCCACTTAACTCACAAGCCTAGACAAGACACTGCATACCAGTCAATGTAACCGTAAATGGAGAGAAAGAGGAAGACGGAGAGAAAGAGAGAGACACACACACACACACACACACACACACACACACACACACACAGTGAGAGAGGGACAGGTACTGTACAGCAGCGAATGAGGGGGTCAGGCATTGTAAAATGTATCCTTTTCACAGGTGCAATCGTCCAATTCATCCCCCATTCTCGCTGTTCTGTCAGTCACTGCACTTAATGCACCGCCCCAGAAGGAAGGAACCGTTTAGTGTACAACATTTTGTACATTTTCACCTATAATTACATTCCCAAAACAATAGCTGGGGACCCCCTGGAACCCCCTCAAGGACCCCTGGGTGTCCCTGGACCCCACATTGAGAGCCAGTGTCCAACAAGAAGAAATAGAGTAGCTTCTGGTTTCCTATACACAATAAAGTCTGCAGTGTTCATTTAACTCCAGGAGTGCAAATGGGCCTATAAGGGTTCATGTGGGTAAATGTTACACTCTCAGATTTAAATAAAAATTGAGAAATGTTCTGTGCAGCCTCCATAAAGATTAGAACTATTGCAGCAACCTAGCACAACCTGGATGATTCTACAAATCCCTTGCTTATTATAGCTTAGATACTGTAGGATTCCCCCTCCTTCAACCCCTGACTCTCTCTCCTGCAGGTGTTGTTCAACACCTCTGCCTGTCAGAGTGTGTGTGTGTGTGTGTGTGTGTGTGTGTGTGTGTGTGTGTGTGTGTGTGTGTGTGTGTGTGTGTGTGTGTGTGTGTGTGTGTGTGTGTGTGTGTGTGTGTGTTGTGTGTGTGTGTGTGTGTGTGTGTGTGTGTGTGTGTGTGTGTGTGTGCGTGTGAGCACAAGACTGAGAAATAGCCCACCACTCATGTTGACACTATCAATATCACAACAAAGATGTACATGTGGGCTGCATACAAACATTCCAGTAGAGGTTAGTTAAGGACTGTTACGCACCCGCTCACATGCATACAGTACACACAAAGACACACATGCACACAAACGTCCTGCACATGTTTAAGTACAGTAGTACGTATACATGTGTAGATTATACAATGCAGCGCTAACTAAGCCCCTTTTGCACTTTGTCGTATAATGGTGTCAAATGCTGGAAATAGCACATCTAAACGCTGCGGATCATTTAGATCTGCAATTTTCCACGTAAATAATAAGCACTAGTGTGGAGTGTGATGGGCTGCCTATGTTAAGCAGAAACTCAGTGTTTAAACACCAAGAACAGAGCTACACTACAACTACATGTGATCATATGTCCTGACAGCTGCACAAACACACACAACTACTGTACACAAACACAAACACCCGCATGCGTGGGCTGTATAGAAGCAACAGCATCAAACCCCCAAACGACAATTTGTCAGGGTCTGTGTGAGGGGGGGGGGATGCTTGGTGGGGACGGAGAAAACCACAGACAACAAGGTTGAAAAAGAAAAACAAACAAACAAAAAAAACGGATGACACCGCAGACAAAACGAAGGAACAGGAAGTCACTCTTGGCATTCAAATATTTAATCTGTATTCCAGATGTGTGCTACTGAGCATACAGCCTGGACAGCCAGAAGAGAGGAGGTGGCATTTTGTCATCCTCACGTCGTCCCACATGGGGTTGAGTCACAGGAGCAGCGGCTGCCAGGCGTCCGCCAGCCTGACACCACAAATCTATTTTCATATAAATTAAGATGCTATACGAGACGAGGCAATGAATAGCAAGCAACTGTCCCCCCCCCACCACCACCACCGCCCCCAACTCCGTCTCTCTCTCCGCTCTCATCTCTCCTTCTTTCGAATGTCAAACATTGTTACAATTTTCTTTCATCTCACTCTTCTTCATCTGCATATCTCTCTCTCTCTCTCTCTCTCTCTCTCTCTGGAGCCATCATGCATGTGTACACACACTGTTGGTCCACACACAATAGGAGCCGTTTGGAAATCACTACTGTGCAAGAGTGTGTGCGTGTGCATGCGAGCATGCGTGTGTCACATCATGACACATTATGTCACCTTAAAATCTGTTATTTTCGGCGAGAGTAAAGTATAAATTAGACTTCAGTGTGAGAGAGAAAGACAGATAGAAAGATGGAAGGATGGGAATATGGTTCCTTCCTCTGCTAAGTCCCATGGGACGCATCATCCTTCCGGCTCACAGGCTCATGCCACCGGGGACTTGCGGTTGTGTGTGTGTTCTGAAGCTCAAGATGCTCAGTCACGTCTCAGTGTGTAATGATAGTGTGTGCGTGCGTGCCTGCATTCCTGCCTGCGTGCGTGCGTGTGTATGCGTGTGTGTGTGTGTGTGTGCGTAAGGTGCTGTTGCTATCTAGCAAACTGTGAGGCAGGTGAGCGCCTATCAATAATTAATTACTTGGTGATTCATCATCTGCGGTGCTCAAGCCTGCTTGGCATCAAAGGTTACCGCTAGCTAGCACTCAATACACATACCCATGTTGCTCACGTACACACACATACACACATTAAGTACTGGCCTAGGTAATGGCTACTCTGCAAAATCCTCAGCGTTAACTTAAATTATAACTGAGGATTTCACTGTGTGTAGTCCACATATGGATCATGATTGCATGCGCGCGCGCACACACACACACGTGCGCGTCAAATCTAGTCATTACATCAGCAGTGAACAGCCTGCTTTTTAGTAATATGACTAAGGGCACATCAGTCCATCTATAATCAGTTCGATCAGTGATTACGACCACATCTCTGTCTGTCTCACTGATTTAAACACTTAAGACACAACATAAGACTTAATGGACGGAAAGGATGGAATGACACAGTAAAACGCTGCGTGTCCCAGTCATAAATAAATCCATACTGTGTGCTTTAAGCCTGCATAAACCTACACAATCTATTGGCTGTCATGTCTTACTCTTTGTGTGTGTCAGTTCAACACAGCCAAGACTGACTTCCTTCCATATATAATTTAGATATAGATGTAAGAATAATCACAGAAAAACCTGTGTGTGTGTGTGTGTGTGTGTGTGTGTGTGTGTGTGTGTGTGTGTGTGTGTGTGTGTGTGTGTGTGTGCCCTAGCCAGTTGGAGGGACAGGTGAGTCATTCTGTATCAGAGAAGCTGAACACATAGCACTGCAGTACTCTCTACATCACGACGCAGACAGAGAGGGAGAGAGAGAGAGCGCGTGTGTGTGTGTGTGTGTGTGTGTGTGTGTGTGTGTGTGTGTGTGTGTGTGTGTGTGTGTGTGTGTGTGTGTGTGTGTGTGTGTGTGTGTGTGTGTGTGTGTGTACGCGTGTGGAAACAGGAGAGATGTGAGAGGCCACGGATGAGAGCGAGTGGGGGGTAGAGAGAGAAAGAAGGAGTGGGAGAAAGAGGGAGTAGGGGGAGAGAAGAAGTGAGAGAGGGGGACAGGGAATCATATGGACAAAAAAGGAGTGGAAGAAAATGTTGGGGAGAGAGAGAGAGAGAGAGCGAGAGCGAGAGAGAGAGAGAGAGAGAGGATGGTGTAGAAATTGTGAAAGAAAAATAGAAGGATTAATAATATTTAAAAAAGATTGCTCCATTTTAACACTTGCAGAGTTAAACGCCACCAGGTTTTACTGGGTAGACCTGGCTGGCGGACCGGTGTGTCTCCCTATCAGTCTGTCAATCTGTCTGTGGACGTAGTATAATTGGCAGGTCAGTCTAAATGTAGTCAGTGAGACTGCATGACTTCCGCTGGTAATGTCACAGCTGACGGCCCAAGCCAAGATCAGACTGACCGCTAAGCTAGAGGACACACACACTCTCACACACACACACACACACACACACACACACACATACATATACTGTATATACATTACAATTTACGCTGTGGCCTTTTAGTTCTCAAAATCTTCAACAAGATGCATTACAACCAATAATCTGAGAAAATAGCGGAAAATGTCTCTTAGGGAACAAGGCACAAAGCATGTGTACTAAAAGATCAATTGCCCAAGCTTGTTTTGTTTTTTTTTCCCGAGAGTTACAGACACGTAAAGGCATTGAGGGCTTTATAAATGTCTACATTTGCTGGAAAATATTAAATTGGAAGACCCCTTCCCACACACACACAGAATCCAGATATGGCTTGTGTCCTGTTATAGAAGTCCATGGTGATTATTGGTTAAGGCTAAAGCCTGAAATGGTCGTCCGACGGTGTCCCGTGCTGAAAATAGACACTTGTAGATCTGCTTTTTTGGTGTGGTGGGACACCATCGTACAAGGGAGTATAAATTAGGCATAAGTAAGGTCCACTGATCTCCCTGGGGCCAATCCTCTTGACTGGCGCAGAGTACCGGACAGGCTTGCTTGACCTCAACCGAGTGATCAAAATAAAATAAAGAAATGTCAAATAATCTGTATTATTTTTATTTCACTCTGTGGGAGTAAAAATGGATTAAGTGCCTAAAAGCAAACGGGTAAAATAGGCATTTACACATATACAGTGATTCACTGACATTCTTTCTTACATAGAGACACTTATGATTTATCTCAACAAGTCTTTAACAAGACTCTGGCAGTCACAGCGGAGATTGAACTTGTGACCTGTCACCTGTCTGTTTTGGGACAGTGGCTATAAATCCAACAAAAATAGCAGATCTACAAGCTCCCAACACCTTGCCATGCCTCGCCACCTCGTTGCGAGCTTGTAAAATGGGTATTTTTGAGTATATGGTGCTTAAGTGGTTATGTTATTTATGTGGTTCCGATGCAGATTGTGCTTTACTCAAATACTAGTGTACAACATATGGTGTTAAAATGCAAGACAGTAGACTAGACGTTTCAAACATGATCTTTCATAGGATTAGTGTGTGTGTAACTAATTATGACCCTGACACTTGTAGCCTGCTCTTTACAATTGCTTGCTTGTAATGCTGGTGGTCTTGGAAGCTTGAAAGTGCTGCGGATGCACTCCAGTTCATATTATCAGGCTGCTAGAATAATGTAAATGCTAGCGTGTTATTACAATGTGCATGTGTTATGTTACAACACAACACACAAATTCATGCTTTGATGACAATGTGATGTGTTGACACCGCAAACACGAATGCATCTGTGCTGGTGGTAACGTTTGAAAAGTTGGGAAGATTGATCGAATAGGCCCTGGGCTGACATGAGCCCTGCGGTTTACATAGATTGTATTGTTTGATAAATACCGGGGGACACGCGACTCCCCAGCCTACACGCAAGCATCATCCACACATTCATGTGGAAAATGACATTGTTTGGTGTCTGTACTGTAGGCTATTTACAGTAAAAGTACAGCACCACTGAAGAGCAACCAGGGGATTGAGAGAGAGAGAGAGAGAGAGAGAGAGCAAGAGAAGCGGTGTTGCCATGTCAGCTTATTATAAGCGAGTTTGGGCTAGTTTTTCGGTAAAGTTGCTTGTAAAAATTGGTAGTTGCGGGTTGCGTTTTTTTTTGGGCTTGTTTCTAAAGTGTAGTTGCTGCTTATTTGGGGCTTGTTTCCTAAATGTTGCTTATACCAGTGGTTCTTAAACATTTTCATGTCAAGGACCCCCAGATTAATATGTATTTGTCCACAGACACCCCTTCCCCCTATCTGAAAATATTCAGTCCATCTGAAAATATTTAGTGCACCATACAAGATTAGTGTTTTGTGTGAAATTTTCCACCCAAAAAAAATATAGCAGATCTACAAGCTCACAACGCGTCACATCGCGATGCATTGTGAGCTTGTAGATCTGCCATTTTCAAATAGCCGTCGCCTATAAGTCGCTTACTCGCTTCTTTTGGGCTTGTTTTCATAGACCTGGTTACTCATTTTTACTTAAAACCTGTAAACCTGTGATGTGACAATAACGCTGATGCTGATTTCTCTCGCAGAAGCTGGCAACACTGAAGAGAAGCAGCAGCAGTCACATGATGCATCCCAGAGAGGGAGGGGCTGCTGTCACTCACTAGCCTACGTCATCGCTACCTCTCCTCCCACTACTACGCACAGAACAAGCACATGACTGCAGCAGTAACCCCAGTCACGAGGACAGTCACAGCGTAGTATTACAATGACCACAGAGAGAGAGGGAGAGAGAAAGAAAGAGAGAGAGAGAGAGAGAGAGAGAGAGAGAGAGAGAGAGAGAGAGAGAGAGAGAGAGAGAGAGAGAGAGAGAGAGAGAGAGAGAGAGAGAGAGAGAGAGAGAGAGAGAGAGAGTGTGTGTGTGTGTGTGTGTGTGTGTGTGTGTGTACACCACTGACCGACCAAACCTAATCGCCCTTGTGTAAATGTTAGCATATTGTGTCGTTTGTAAAATAGATAACCTATAGGCTATGCAATTAAATTATGGTACTGTAACTGTACCTGCATGTAGAAAGTGGGAGTTAAACTGGCCAAACAAATGACAAATTCCTAAGACATTTGTGTTAGTGAAGTCATCCCTAAACCTACCTCTAATATAAATAAAAAGTATATGAAAATATTGCTATAGCCTCGCAATGGTTAAAAAAAAATAAGATTTTTGGTTTATTGAAAGCATGACTATGTTCGGATACTTTTATTGTGTGCTGGTTTTTATTTGTTGTTTTAATACAACAACAAAAAACACAGCTAGGAATGTCAACTTCTTTGCTTTTTTGTTTGTTGTGTGTGTGTGTTAATTAAATAGACCCCAAAAAAATAAATGAATACAATTGAAATGGCATTTACTGCTTTGCATTAATTGTCGCCGTTAATCTGGGCAAAATACAGCATGATGCATCGGATGAGACACGAATGAATTGCATCACCACTCGTGGCACCGCCGTACGTTGAGACATAGTGTCACAATTATAGTAGCTATATATGTTGAACATTACACTTATTATTTGAATGTGGCGCACGTGACTGCTGGGAATATTAATAGCCCACAGGCTGGATAACGCATGCGCGCGCGCGCGCGCGCGCGCGCATACACACACACACACACACACACACACACACACACACACACAAACACTCTTTTCTCTCTCTCTCTCTCTCTCTCTCTCTCTCTCTCTCTCTCTCTCACACACGTCAAATAACCTGCTTAGCTCCGATCAACTGTGAGTCTGTGACCACCAGAATGTCCCTGAGATTTTAGAATCGAGCATTATTATCGAAGAGCAATCATCACAAAACGTAATCCTGTGTCATTAATATGAAGGAGAAAAAAATACCAAATATAAATGACATTCTATTTTTTTAATATAATTATGAATCAGATTATAAACTGCAATCCGTGCGCATTCTGGTGAAAATGTCCATAATCTGAGAATCAGAAATCACTCATGCCTGTGTAGAACGTTACAGTTCAGCCGTACAGTTCAGATCTTTACAATGTAGGCTACAGTAGGCTATGCAATATGCATATTGTGTTTTGTAACGACCAGAGTGAGTTACGCAAACGCTTACGAAGACAGAAAAAAACGGGGCATAACATTGACACGTTTTCATCCTCTCTCTCTCTCCCTCTCTCTCTCCCAGTCCCTTCTCCTCTGCGCCCGTGAGAGAGAGAGACAGAGAGGGAGAAAGAGAGACAGAATGTTCACCAATATCTGATCAAGGACACATTATTCAACTTTGTACCCAGAAAGACGCACGATACGGACTGCAAACATCACATTTCTTTATGAATGTCTTTGATGAGCCACCCCTCAATTTGCCTTATTTACAGTGGTAGATTAAGAA